>NC_135568.1:367500-497500 GCF_964340395.1 Glandiceps talaboti
GATTGTCTCTATTGGTATTCTTATATTAAGGGGGTGAACTTCAGGGCAATAATAATGATTGTCTTTATTGGTATTCTTATATTAAGGGGGTGAACTTCAGGGCAATAATAATGATTGTCGGTATTGGTATTCTTATATTTAAGGGGTGAACTTCAGGGCAATAATAATGATTGGCTCTATTGGTATTCTTATATTAAGGGGGTGAACTTCAGGGCAATAATAATGATTGGCTCTATTGGTATTCTTATATTAAAGGGGTGAACTTCAGGGCAATAATAATGATTGTCTCTATTGGTATTCTTATATTAAAGGGGTGAACTTCAGGGCAATAATAATGATTGTCTGTATTGGTATTCTTATATTTAAGGGGTGAACTTCAGGGCAATAATAATGATTGTCTCTATTGGTATTCTTATATTAAAGGGGTGAACTTCAGGGCAATAATAATGATTGTCTCTATTGGTATTCTCATTAAAGGGGTGAACTTCAGGGCAATAATAATGATTGTCTCTATTGGTATTCTTATATTAAAGGGGTGAACTTCAGGGCAATAATAATGATTGGCTCTATTGGTATTCTTATATTAAAGGGGTGAACTTCAGGGCAATAATAATGATTGTCTCTATTGGTATTCTTATATTAAAGGGGTGAACTTCAGGGCAATAATAATGATTGTCTCTATTGGTATTCTTATATTAAAGGGGTGAACTTCAGGGCAATAATAATGATTGGCTCTATTGGTATTCTTATATTAAAGGGGTGAACTTCAGGGCAATAATAATGATTGTCTCTATTGGTATTCTTATATTAAAGGGGTGAACTTCAGGGCAATAATGGTGATTGTCTGTATTGGTATTCTTATATTAAAGGGGTGAACTTCAGGGCAATAATGGTGATTGTCTGTATTGGTATTCTTATATTAAAGGGGTGAACTTCAGGGCAATAATGGTGATTGTCTGTATTGGTATTCTTATATTAAAGGGGTGAAAATCAGGGCAATATGATGATTGACTCTATTGTATTCTTATATTAAAGGGGTGAACTTCGGGCAATAATAATGATTGTCCCTATTGGTATTCTTACTTGGATAACGGGAACAATGGCTGCCACAACAGAACACCTTCTCATTGGTTATGTATTTGCCGGTTGTTCGTTTTCTTTGGTAAGCAGACTTATATGTTTGCTATGTAATTGTAGCAATGATTGTGTCAAATTCCTATTGAATTTCTTTCACATACCTCTTCTTTTTATATAGTCATTGTTACATAATGTATCTGATAAGCACTTACTGGAAACGTGATCTGATTAGATGTTTATATGTTTAGTATGTCATATCTCTACATCAATTGTTACCATAGTAAAGGACTGCATTCCAAAAGTTTGTTCAACATATATGAATGTGCATGATATTCTGTGGTAAATTTATTCAATACCCATACTTAATGTAATTGAATGATATCAAAATGTAGAAATGGAGTGATTTGTAATAGTGGGTCCTGTTATACATTATGTAATTTATGTGGTTGCTTATACTAAATAGTTGTTAAAATAAATTTAAGCTGATATTTAATATCATATAACAATGGTCAGTTATTCACTTCTCTTCTCACAGGGATCGACAATATACCTCTCAATGTGTGCAACTAATGGAGAGGTGTGTAATTTTATTGATCTTCCGTATGTACACAGTCAAACAGACAGACAGGCAGACAGACAGACAGACAGACAGACAGACAGACAGACAGACAGACAGACAGACAGGCAGACAGACAGGTGCACAGACAGACAGACAGAGACAGACAGACAGACAGACAGACAGACAGACAGACAGACAGACACAGAGAGAATGAAAAATTGAAATGAGAATGTGCTATTCGGCAGAATGTATTCTTAATTAACCACAAATGTGTTAACATGATACATCTTTTCACAGCTATTAATGGCAACTGGAATTCAGTTAAGAGGTGATGAGGAGTTAGTAGAAGCCTTCAAGGAGTACAAGGATGTAGAATGTGCTCGTTTTGATGTGAGGAGGCAAAATAAGAAGATTGTGCATGGTGTGCAAAAGATGAGGAAGGAAAGGGTTAAAGTCAAACAACGTTTACGTAAACAAAGAATTGAAAGATTCGAGTTCTTACTCGCTGCGGTAAGTATTTATATCTGCATATTGCATTGTATATACATTAATGTTATAGAGATATACTATAAATGGGCTGTCTGTCTGTCTGTCTGTCCATCCATTCTCTGTTTGGCAAGTATGTAAAAAGGTTCATTTACAAAACTACTTTAAAATTACTTTCATTTTGGTTGTCTAAGTTACTGGAATAGATTATGACATTCAGTTGTCTTCAGGTTTAGTTCATAATATCAAAACCAATTAATTAGTGATCAAACAGGATCTTGTATTATATTTGTGAACAAAATTCATAATGATTTTCTGATTGTTAATGGGCGAGTCATGTCAAGAAAGTGATTTTATGCCAAAAAGAACACCCACTAGGGCTAAAGGCAAAGTAATCAGTGAATGATGCACAGATGTTTAAAATATACTATGTTACAAATTATTCACTGATCTTAATTTTTTGCAAAAATGATAGAAAATCAACAACTACTGAGCAGAATATGTCGGTGTTATAATGAAGATAATATAAACAAGTTTAATTCATGTTTTTCATTTTGACATTCAATATTGTTGATTACAGCAACACTGCTTCTACTACAGCAACACTGCTTCTACTGAAGCATCTGCTGCTAAATTTTAATTCTACATAATGACAGTGACATCTTTAAAACAGTCTTAGGATGTTTGGTCAATTTATCGCTAGTTAGTGGTCTCTCTCTATACCTATAACTAACTGTACTCAAAGTCACTTTAGAGAACAAATCATAGTGTCTTCTATATGATTGGATACAAGTAAAAGATGAAGTCATTGGGATGTTTATGATAATTAACTTGAAATGAAATTGGCAGCAAAATCGAACTTGTCATTAATTATGGCTTTATCAATAATTTTGTGACAAGGCAGAACAGTGTTTAATAATTTGATTGTATCTTTTCTTCCAGGCAGCTCGACCAGAAAAGACTCCAAACCAAACAAATGATAAAGAAAGTGATTTTGGCATATAGATATTATGTGTGTTTATTTGAATGTATCTTTTCTTCCAGGCAACTCGACCAGAGAAGACCCCAAACCAAACAAATGATAAAGGAAGGGATTTTGGCATATAGATATGATGTGTGTTTATTTGATGAGTTCCTGCACAAATTTACTGTAATACATAGTGAAAATAATGAGTGAAAAGAGAACCCATGAAAGCTGTATGTCATGAAAGCCGAGTTTTTCTGAAATACAGGAGGGATCGGAGACCACAATTCTTGGAGATACAAGAAAGAACACACAATTGGTCCCAGGTTGAACTCAAACTGGTTTTATTAGAAAATAGATTGCTTTGTCTAAGTCTAAAAAGATAGATGGGTAACATTTCACACTTTAAAATTACTGATGGCTGGTGACAAATTTAATACAAAGTTTGATTAAAATTCAGTCTTTTTGTCTTGTGGTGAAGCACAGACTTATTTCTACTATGACACACAAATAGTTGATGAAGTTGACTGTTGCACACTGATTGAATGTTCCATTCCACATAATTTATTTCACAGTCCCAGTAACTGGCAGCTACGTAGCTACAAGCAAGGAAGACTTCAGGGTTTCTAACATTCAGGACTCCAGCTTGGTATGCCACATGATGGGGCGCCCTCACACATCAATCAATCAGTTTCACAGAACAGGCAGGCCTTGATGAGGGCAGAGTGACATAACGTATCTTACAACAGTCTAGACTCCAGCCTAGTTATATGTTCATCATAAACCATGGCATATTATGCCATATCCACGACTGTCCACAATTTACAATATTGTCTCTTTGTATACTGACTATGCTAGATCAGTTACAGGCCATACCCAATTCCAAGGATGATAGTTGTAGTGACCAGCCACTTTAGCCACCTGGTAGTCTAATATGCTAATTCACTACTAACTAATTTACATAAAAGTAGACTTAACCAGGGTCAATGATTAGGTCAGTATACTCTTACAATTTACTCTTGTAAATAGATAAAGTTGAATATATTAATTGTTTGATAATAGATGGGATAGATTTTGCTGTGATGTAAACATAGAGGTATAAGGGGAGACCTTATGGTGTACATTTAAAGGTATTACACTCAAATCAAAATAGATAATTTAGCATTTATATCAGTATGTTATAAACCACATAAAAGTAATCTTTTACATGGATAACTTGTCACAAATTTATTGAAACATATCACACCAACAAATATTATAGTTCAGCCATTCTGATCAGTTACTATCAGGTCTGTTGTAAAGCTCTGAATGTAACACAGGTTCAGATTATCAAGTCTATTGTAAAGCTCTGAATGCAACACAGGTTCAGATTATCAAGTCTGTTGTAAAGCTCTGAATGTAATACAGGTTCAGATTATCAAGTCTGTTGTAAAGCTCTGAATGTAACACAGGTTCAGACTGAGTGTTAAATAACCTTACGATAAGTTTTTAAAGTGCCGACTAAGTATTTAACCTTACCTAGGGGAGCATATTTAAGTATTTAATCATACCTAGGGGAGCATATTTAAGTACTTAACCATACCTAGGGGAACATATTTAAGTATTTAACCATATCTAGGGGAGCATATCTAAGTATTTAACCATACCTAGGGGAGCATATTTAAGTATTTAACTATACTTTGGGGAACATATTTAAATATTTAACCATATCTAGGGGAGCATATCTAGGTATTTAACTATACTTAGGGGAACATATTTAAGTATTTAACTATACTTTGGGGAACATATTTAAATATTTAACTATATCTAGGGGAGCATATCTAAGTATTTAACTATACTTAAGGAGCATATGTAAGTATTTAACCACACCTGGGGGAGCATTTTAAGTTTCAATCTGGTATGTGTATACGTACCATCTAGTTTGAGATTTACTGCAAAAGAAGTTTGGTGTTTATCGAATTTAGCACAACTTTAAATTACTGTAAGTAGTAAACATGACCCACCATTAGCTAGTTGTTATTACATATGAGTAAAATTTACAGTGTAAATGATTTTAACTTGTTTAACATTAAAAGTGGTAACTTATGGTATTGTGAGAGGTATTCATATAGGTCCATTGTATATCAATTGTTTCATTGACTTTATGTACATTTGTCAGTGTTTAAGATTAATTGCCTATTTACAATAAAAAACACTACTAAAATGATGTTAAAATAAATAATTATATAAAACATTCCTAAAACATTGCAATCGTCAAACAGATCAACATTCTGAAAATTGACCATGTAGTAAAAGATGGCAAAAAATGAGTCGTGGATAAAGAGGAACAATTTAAGATATTGATGGAAGGTGGTCGAAGGAGTTGACCATAACAAAGAATAACAATGACGTTAAAATTGAGACATGCAACTACATCACTGACTCAGGTACATTGTAATGTGGCTTTACAATAGGTCAAAGAATGTTTATCCGCTGTCAAGAGATGGTAGACGGAATGCACAAATAAGCTCATGATCCACAACTTTGAAATAATCTATTCATGAAAGAAAGAACATGTGCATGTGGTAAATAAATTTCTACTGAACTCTTTCCAGCTTATGAATCAGATAAGTTTGATATGGAGATCAGACATGTACCTTTTATAGGTTAGTGTTCCCAATTATTGTCTGTGCAATTTGGGGGAACGCTCAAAGTGTCATTGTGCAATTTGGGGGAATGCTCAAAATGTCATTGTGCAATTTGGGGGAATGCTCAAAGTGTCAGTGTGCAATTTGGGGGAATGCTCAAAGTGTCAGTGTGCAATTTGGGGGAATGCTCAAAGTGTCATTGTGCAATTTGGGGGAACGCTCAAAGTGTCATTGTGCACACAAATTGGTCAATATGATAGAAGTGTGTATAATGTCGTGGAATAAATATCAGCTCTGGTTTGTGAGTATATGACTTCAAACGTTGTCAGATGTACATCGTCACACAATCCAAATGTTTTACTGATCAGCTTTGTCCATCCTTGATAAAATGTCAATAAAACTTCAAATAAGTTTTGTTATATATTTGTGGACCTTGTTAAAAATGCTGAGCCAAGGATGTTCATCAATAAATGTAACAACTTTGACAGAACTATTAACAAGGCTTTGACCAAACCTCTGATACTTTTAAAGATTACCTTAGTTTACTGTGTGATTAAAAAAACTACTATAAAATGACAATAGTCAGTGTTATGGTGTTTATTTCTGTATGCCGAAAAGTTTTAATGACACACTCGCATGTATGACCTAAAATAACACAAACATGATATTTTGACATATACTATTTGATGATGATGATGATGAAAATATTTTTATTTCTACAGTAGCGTTCCCCTTCAATTGAAGTTATTGACACGCATATACAATGAGCAATTCATTTATTTATTTTCAATTTACATGCGCATTAAACACTTTATTTCAATGTTTTCTGTGTAAACAAGAGTCCTATCCCACTATTACCGCTGGGGGCTCTCACACATGCAAATGTGTGCAGTGATCATATGACTTTATGCTGACGTCATGCAAGGGGAGTCCCCTTCAAAACAGACACCCCTAAGTGTGTGGTGATACTGATTTACTAAGTTTTGGGCTTATGTGTCATGGTAGTGTCCTGGGTAAGTAACACCTTTTGATTTTTGGCAGGTTATTTCGTTTGAAAGAACTAGTATAAAGAAATATTTTGAACAACCTGGACATGAGGGACCTGCCAACCGAGTATGAATGTCTACCTGCTATCGATCCCCGACTTGCTCGCACGTCACATGTATATGTACAGAGGATATTGTATTTATACGGACTGCGGATTGTCGTGGATTTTATGAACAGTGAAACCTATCGTTTTGTTTTGTTTTTTGTGGGGTGGGGTGTAACAAAACGTACACTTGATCCAATATCCCACTGTTTCTGTCGAATACAAAAGTGAAATTCAAAACCTACATATTTCACAATCGCCGTATTTCCCCATAATCCTAAATTTAGATCGTTCAATTCTTGGAAATCCATGATGGCGGATTCCTGGAACAGAAGCATGTAAAGTCAGTACTAGCGAGATGGTAAGTTCCATCGTCGCAAACCACGGCCTGTTTTACGGCACCGTTCAAAACGCACCGTCTTGTTATTCCGCTGTGTCGCTGAAGAAATAACAAAATTTCCTAAAATATTGAGTTTATCAACATTGCTACATTTTATAGTCTGGCCAGACAAACATCTCGGAGACGTCCCATTTGGCTTGAAAAAAACTAATATCGATCAATCTATCTTTATAATACTCAAGACACACTAGAACATTTTCACATGTTATTGTCTGGCATGACAAGAATTGAAGTATGATTTTTGTTTAACCAGATGATGAATGTAGTAATCTAGGTGAGATTTTTGTTGCACCATGCACCAGATGATGAATGTAGTAATCTAGGTGAGATTTTTGTTGCACCATGCACCAGATGATGAATGTGGTAATCTAGGTGAGATTTTTGTTGCACCATGCACCAGATGATGAATGTGGTAATCTAGGTGAGATTTTTGTTGCACCATGCACCAGATGATGAATGTGGTAATCTAGGTGAGATTTTTGTTGCACCATGCACCAGATGATGAATGTGGTAATCTAGGTGAGATTTTTGTTGCACCATGCACCAGATGATGAATGTGGTAATGTAGGTGAGATTTTTGTTGCACCATGCACCAGATGATGAATGTGGTAATCTAGGTGAGATTTTTGTTGCACCATGCACCAGATGATGAATGTGGTAATCTAGGTGAGATATTTGTTGCACCATGCACCAGATGATGAATGTGGTAATCTAGGTGAGATTTTTGTTGCACCATGCACCAGATGATGAATGTGGTAATGTAGGTGAGATTTTTGTTGCACCATGCACCAGATGATGAATGTGGTAATCTAGGTGAGATTTTTGTTGCACCATGCACCAGATGATGAATGTGGTAATGTAGGTGAGATTTTTGTTGCACCATGCACCAGATGATGAATGTGGTAATGTAGGTGAGATTTTTGTTGCACCATGCACCAGATGATGAATGTGGTAATCTAGGTGAGATTTTTGTTGAACCATGCACCAGATGATGAATGTGGTAATCTAGGTGAGATTTTTGTTGCACCATGCACCAGATGATGAATGTGGTAATGTAGGTGAGATATTTGTTGCACCATGCACCAGATGATGAATGTGGTAATCTAGGTGAGATTTTTGTTGAACCATGCACCAGATGATGAATGTGGTAATGTAGGTGAGATTTTTGTTGCACCATGCACCAGATGATGAATGTGGTAATGTAGGTGAGATTTTTGTTGCACCATGCACCAGATGATGAATGTGGTAATCTAGGTGAGATTTTTGTTGAACCATGCACCAGATGATGAATGTAGTAATCTAGGTGAGATTTTTGTTGCGCCATGCACCAGATGATGAATGTTATCCTAACTGACATTTTGATTTAGGATAGCAAATAGCATAGTGCTAGTCCTTCGAGTTTACAGGTAGACTACTTCAACACTTGACTTACATTTGGACTGGAATATGGAGTTACATAGTAAATATAACCATTTCAGTGAAGTAGCCATGCAGTTACAAAAATTAAGAACCTAGCTATCAATGGGTGATGGGTATTGACATGTTCTCTTGTTATTATAATTCACTCATTGCTATAGCTTCCCAGCTTGCCATGTCGTCCAGAAAAATGGATTGAGAAACACATTGAGCTTGCCGTTGGTATAGGATAATTAGATTAACCCAACAAGTCAGATCGTCTCAGGTTGTACAAATCTTATGTAAATTTTAGACTTAAAGGTGCTAAAACAAACATGTCACTTAGAAAACAACAAATCACTTATATTCATTTGTCTGATGACATCACTATTGGCCTACAGAACAATGGACAAGCTTGAAGAAAAGTTGAAGACTTTCTCTTCTCATTTCACATGGAGTTTTGAAGATAAAGCACAACGTGATATAGAGGTAAAGTCACATAACATTATGTCAATATTTTATACAGGGTACCAAAACAAGGACTGGGCTACTACTTGATCTCTAAACACATTGATTCCATAGTTTGTAGAGATACTAATTCATCTTCAAATGCAGATGATTATCATGCCAATGTGTGTGTATACAGGCAAAATGGAAAGATTTGGGAAAAAAGATGTTAGTGTAAAACAAACGGAAACTATTCAAAAATACACATATTTGGCCTCAAGAATGAGCCCATTATATGCATGCACTTAAACCGTAATGTTGTTTGCACATGTGGAAAAGCATCATTTTTAGCACAACTGAACTGATGAGGTTCAGTAACTAGTGCTATAGACATGGTGCAGTGTCTGTCCGTCCATCTGCCTGTCTGTCTGTCTGTCTGTCTGTCTGTCTGTCTGTCTCTCTGTCTGTGTGTGTGTGTGTGTGTGTGTGTGTGTGTGTGTGTGTGTGTGTGTGTGTGTGTGTGTGTGTGTGTGTGTGTGTGTGGACGAGCTAAACTCAAAAAAACCTGGAGCAATTGCTTTGGTATTTGGTGGGGACATTACTTGTGGTGTCTAGTTGGAACATTGTCCAGGGGAAAATGATTGCTGCACAGATATGTGATTTTCGTAAAGCAAGTGCTTTTTGGTAAAAAACAAAACAAAACAACAACTCAAAAACTACCAGGCAGATTGCCCTGAAATTTGGTGGAAGCGTTCTTAGTGGTGTCAATATTAAGAATTGTTCATGACATGTTGATCCCATCAGTGGTATATATATAATGCAAATCACGTATAAAAAATGTGACTGATTGTGAAAAATCTTTAATTCCAAAAGGACTTGGCTGATTTGGCTGAAATAATGCAAGTGATTTTGGTATTGAACTTTACCTCTCAAACTACTGGGGATGAAATTTGGTTATGATTCTAAAAGTGTTATTCTGCAAATTGTGAGTGTGTCAAACATAAGTGGCCCTAGCAAACATTACCATGCCCTTAGCAACAGTCAAATGATAGGGTCTATTGCAAATATAATAACGGGGATGGGTAGGCAATTGAGTAATTTTTTTTTGAATATGTAAATGTCCTTAGCAACGAGACCACACCCATAGCAACAGGTAAACAATGATGCGTTATGTCAATATAACCAGTGAAGGAAAGGCAAATGAATGAACATTCCAAAAATATATGCAGATATGCCTAGCAACAAGACCACACCCATAGCAACAGTGAAACAATGGTGTGTATTGCAGATATAACACCATGGATGGGTAGGAATGTAAATATGCCTAGGAACAAGACCATATAATCATAGGAGAAAATTAAAAATTTAACCTCAACAGTTGTGCTACAACACCATTGGCACTTTTATTGTTCTGTCTTTGGTGTTGCTGTTTAAATGTTCAAAAAATGCTTGTCAGCCTGTCGTGTAAAGACATGAAGACGTGTTAAAATGAAAATGATATTATCTATTTTTAGCAATTTTAATTGAAAGCATCATTTTCTAATCCCTTCCATCTTTAATCATTCCATGCATAGAGTTAAATATATCTTTAATCATTCCATGCGTAGAGTTAAATATATCTTTAATCATTCCATGTGTAGAGTTAAATATATCTTTAATCATTCCATGCGTAGAGTTAAATATATCTTTAATCATTCCATGCGTAGAGTTAAATATATCTTTAATCATTCCATGCGTAGAGTTAAATATATCTTTAATCATTCCATGCGTAGAGTTAAATATATCTTTAATCATTCCATGCGTAGAGTTAAATATATCTTTAATCATTCCATGCGTAGAGTTAAATATATCTTTAATCATTCCATGCGTAGAGTTAAATATATCTTTAATCATTCCATGCGTAGAGCTTTAATCATTCCATGCGTAGAGTTAAATATATCTTTAATCATTCCATGTGTAGAGTTAAATATATCTTGGATATAGTAACTCCTGATAAAGTTGTGCTAACGTGATATGCTGAAGTAATGCAATAAGACAATGTTGTTTGTTGCATCTTAGGTTGTCTGATGTTACATTCTACAAACCCTGTATTGAAATTATGTGTACACTTTCTTCTTTTCAGGATTTGAAGAAGCGATTGCAAGATAGTTTAAGAGATAACCCAGATAAGCAGGTTGTGCCAACAAAGACTTTAATTGGTTATCTGTTGGTTTCAACAATGAATAGATCAGGAAAGAGGCAGTATAACAAGTCATTGGAATGGTTTGATGATGCACTGAAAGATAACACAAAAGAAATGGAAGAAGACGATGCAGCTATTGGAGATAAAATAATTGTTTTAACATGTAAAGCCTGGGTGTATCTGAAACTAGGTAAGACTAGAGAAACGAAGGCATTAGTTAGTGAAATTGAAAAGCTTGTGAAGAACGAGTCATCTCCTAAAGTACAGGCATATATGTCAGCCCACAAAGCTTTTGCAGGTTGGTGGTTTGGTCCTTATTACTATGATATGGCTGCCAAGCTTTATGAAGACGCACTGTCTGCTTATCCAGAACACAGCCCAGATAAAGAGCCTTGGTTATTTGAACTAGTGTTGATCGTTGGCAGACTTGAACGAAGAGCTGCAACATCTGTCTCACCAAAAAGTGGAAGTAGGGAGACTACATCAAGGGAAGAAGAATTATTACAGAAGGTGATTCAATGGAACCCCAAACGAAGCCTTGCAAGAGTCTTTCTTGGTTGCAAACTTGTCAAACATGGAAGACAAACTGAGGCAGATGCCCAGTTTAAGGAGGCTCTTCATACAGATCCACACAATGTTACTGTACTACAAAGAATAGGTGAAGTTTACAGAAAGCAAGGGTCATTAAAAGCTCGTCAATTTTTTGAAGATGCTCTTATACTTGCACCAGATTCCTCATTTATCTTGTATCAGATTTCTCTTTTATATAAGCAGGACAAAGACACAGAGAGTATTAAAAAGGCTCTTCATTACTGTGAAAAGGCAATTGAGAAATCAGGAGAAGTAAATTTCCCTGCCAAGTGTGATAGGGCATTTTATCACTCTTTGTTAGGAAATACAACAAAGGCAAGGGACTACTACTGTGAATTGATTGAAAATCCTGACAGAATAAATAGGGCTTTTGCTCACTTTTATTTTGGTAAGTTTTTAGAAATGATGCAAGAAGAAGAAAATGCTATAGCACAGTATAAGAAATGTATTGATACTAAAAAAGCTGATTCATATCCTGGTACTCTAGCTGTCGAAATACTGAAGAAAAAAATGGCTCTCCAATTATCAAAAGAAGAAAATAACACCAATGCTCTTGAAACTCTGGGATGGGTTCATGAAAAAATAGGTGATCATCAAAAAGCCGTGAATCACTATGAACAAGCTTTCAAAGTTAACCAGAGTAAAGAAACTGCAACAAACTTGGCTTCACTGTTACTTACATTGAAGAAGACACAAAGAGCGTACAAGTACATAGATGCTATTAAAGATGATGTTGACTTTGAGAGTGATTACAGAGAAATGAAAGGAACATATCATCTACAGAAGGGTCAGAATTTTGAGGTGGCATCCAAGACAATGCAAGCTAGGAAAGAATTCGCACTAGCAGTTGACTGTGAGAACATAGAGGGCCTTCAGTGCCTATGCAACATTCTCAGTAAATGCAGAGATAGTGAGAAATGTAGTGAAGAATGGTTCAGTGACTGTGCTAAAGTGAGTGTTTGTGTAGACACAATGATATCACATTGTGATGAGCAAATGAAATCAAGTTTCAATGAAATGAAGGACAAATTGAGGAACTTCTTAGCTCCAGATATTAATTGTCTGAAAGATCTGTATCTAAAGCATTTGCAGTTCTCTAGTAAACAATTATTGCAGTGTCCTGAAGATGACTTGATATCTTGTTGTGTTGATACTCTTCTAGAGGCAAGAGGTCTTTTAGATCGCATCATGTCAGAATTCCAGAGCCATTGTTATCAGTTAGACTCGTTTTCAAATCGTTGCAGTTATTTTTATATAACAGGTAGAAATGTGGATGTAAGACAACGGTTGAAAACTAAACTAGAAGATGAATATAGATGGACCTCCTTTGTATCAAGATTCTCGACTCTCTTCAATTTCTTAGTAGGTATGCAGCCAAGTTCCAACTATAAACAAAATAAATGGATAATACATTTATTCAGCATTGTAAACAAACAGAAGCACGACACAGCCATTGTCAGAATGGAAACTGTTCATTCTGAAAAACTACCAGTAGATATTTTTAGATTAGCCAAATCATCTGTTTTAAAGGTGTCAAAAATTGTAAGTGAATTTCACAAAGAAATGAAATGAAAACCTTGTATACCTACACAACTATCAGTGATTGTGATGGCAGCAAGACAAGCCAGATTGTATATTTCAATTAAGCTGAGGAGTAAAGACAATGGCTGAGTAAGGGATGAGGGAGTTTGAACCCCCTCCCCTATACTAAATGTAATAACCTCACCGGTTTTTGATTGTTCATTATAATTTTATACTTTTGTAATTGCTGAAATGCCTTGGTGAGATATAGCCAAATGATCACATGTAAACAGGTTAAATACAAAGTAACAATTTTCCCTTTCAAATTTATTGATAATAAAACAATATATGGAATCAAATTGTTCTTATATGCCAGAATTCTTGGTGACAACTCTTACAGTTACTTAACATTATTCAATTTTTTGTATTAGTTTTGGGAAACCAATAAATGGTATTGTCATGTATACACAATGATGTACATCAAGAGATAAAAAGAGACAGACTAAACACATTGAGACAGACAAAGATAGAGAGAGGATGAGGATGGAAACAGAGATTGAGAAAGAAACATTAAATGGTGAAGACAAAACCAATAGACCAATAGCGACACAAATCATGAAAATGTGAGGGGAGGGGTAAAAATGACTGTGATGATGGGAGGAGACAGGCAGACATGTAAGAAGGTATATAGATATATAGACAGACAGACAGACAGACAGACAGACAGACAGACAGCCAGCCAGAGAGAGAGAGAGAGAGAGAGAGAGAGAGAGAGAGAGAGAGAGAGAGAGAGAGAGAGAGAGAGAGAGAGAGAGAGAGAGAGAAAATGAATGAGAATATGAATACTTCTTTTTGTGAAATGCTCATCAACTCAATCCAAAGACCCTCATATATTATTCACCTGTGTGTTATTTTACCTTGAATGGTTGTTATTTTTGTTGATTTATGTAAGACATTTTCTTGCGATATAAAAACTTGGGATTAAGATATAAATTAGCTGAGTTGAAGGTCAGTTATTGGCCTTTTTACCCACCAGAGTAAACTTCAGGTAAGTAAAGTAGAGTAAGCTACAGGTGAGTAAGTAGAGTAAGCTACAGGTAAGTAGAGTAAGCTACATTTAAGTATGTAGAGTAAGCTACAAGTAAGTAGAGTAAGCTACAGGCAAGTAAGTAGAGTGAGCTACAGGTGAGTAAGTAGAGTAAGCTACAGGTAAGTAAGTAGAGTAAGTTACAGGTAAGTAAGTAGAGTAAGCTACAGGTAAGTCAATAGAGTAAGCTACAGGTAAGTAAGTAGAGTAAGCTACAGGTGAGTAAGTAGAGTAAGCTACAGGTAAGTCAATAGAGTAAGCTACAGGTAAGTCAATAGAGTAAGCTAAAGGTAAGTAAAGTAGAGTAAGCTACAGGTAAGTAAAGTAGAGTAAGCTACAGGTGAGTAAGTAGAGTAAGCTACAGGTAAGTAGAGTAAGCTACAGGTAAGTAGTGTAAGCTACAGGTAAGTAAGTAGAGTAAGCTACAGGTAAGTCAGTAGAGTAAGCTACAGGTAAGTAAGTAGAGTAAGCTACAGGTAAGTCAATAGAGTAAGCTACAGGTAAGTAAGTAGAGTAAGCTACAGGTAAGTCAATAGAGTAAGCTACAGGTAAGTAAGTAGAGTAAGCTACAGGTAAGTAAGTAGAGTAAGCTACAGGTAAGTCAATAGAGTAAGCTACAGGTAAGTAAGTAGAGTAAGCTACAGGTAAGTCAATAGAGTAAGCTACAGGTAAGTAAGTAGAGTAAGCTACAGGTAAGTCAATAGAGTAAGCTACAGGTGAGTAAGTAGAGTAAGCTAGAGGTAAGTAAAGTAGAGTAAGCTACAGGTAAGTCAATAGAGTAAGCTACAGGTAAGTCAATAGAGTAAGCTACAGGTGAGTAAGTAGAGTAAGCTACAGGTAAGTCAGTAGAGTAATCTACAGGTAAGTAAGTAGAGTAAGCTACAGGTAAGTAAATTGAGTAAGCTACAGGTAAGTAAAGTATAATAAGCTACAGGTAAGTAACGTAGAGTAAGCTACAGGTAAGTAAAGTAGAGTAAGCTACAGGTGAGTAAGTAGAGTAAGTTTCGGGTAAGTAAGTAGAGTAAGCTACAGGTAAGTAAAGTAGAGTAAGTTTCAGGTAAGTAAAGTAGAGTAAGCCTCAGGTAAGTAAGTAGAGTAAGTTTCAGGTAAGTGAAGTAGAGTAAGTCGATGTTTGCGATAACTTTGCGGTCAACTGTTGGGTTTCAGATTGAGGATAAATAAATATTAACAATATAAAGTTTGTGGATGTTTAAGATGCCTAGTCGGTGAATAGAGGGGAATATGGATATATCTGACTTTTTACGTAGATTTAAAATGGGCTGAAGAAACATCTTAAATACTAGTTATTTCCCCGTATTTCCCCGTATCTCGATACAATACGAAAACTGGGGTAATGTCATTGGATTATATGATTGATTTCGGTACATTAAGATAATTCCTACATTCATTTGAGAAAATCAATGTGTGAATCCCAATAAAAAGCATATGTTGATTAAAATTCAACCTTTCCCAAAACAATTTGTTGAAGTAACTTGAAGCACGTGGAAATACACAGTTACTCCTCCACTTTGTGAGCACTCGCGATTATAAGTTATCAAATCGTAATAAAAGACAATTTGAATCCAGCCATGTTTCTGTGAGAGTAATGGAAGTTCTGAATGTAAAATGCTCAAGAATGCAACGGAACAAAATCATCGTAGTTCTTTGAGAGAGATTTGATATTACAGTGGAGGAAAGAGACATGAATTCATTGCCACTGGTCAACAGAGTAACACTTTAATAATTAGGCATTATTTCCCAATAGTTTTCTTCGATCAGCTGAGAAAATACGAGTGGTCTTGGTCACTACGAGTCGCAAGGCCCTAGTCGCAAAGCCCCTTAGGTCACTAGTATTTTCCGACTGAATAGAGTAAAATATTGGGGAATAATATATAATTATACCGAGTTGTCCATGTATCTAATCCATATTTTCTGTTTGAGGACAATAACTTGGCTAGAGTGTGGTATAATATTGCATTTGACAGAAGTTTCTTGTCAACAGTTTAAGTTACATGTACTTACTACTAATGTGCTGAATTGATGCCATCCTTACCACAGGAGTGCAGCCTTCTTTTCTAACTCACAGAAGTGCTGCCTTCTCTTCTAACTCACATTTTGCCTAATGTCCAAATATACTTTGGAATCCATTTCACTTCTTTCTGCTTAGTGTTGGCTTCAAATAACGGTTTTTGTTCTTGTGTTTGTATGGCTGAATTCACACCCCACCGACGGTTGGGGGAAATTGAGGGGGTCACAGAATTAATTCATTTCAAATGTAGCCAGTAAAATCGAAAAATGAAGTGGTATTAAATAGATACGAGGAGCTAGCTGAGCGACATGTGTACATGAAATGCCAGGCAGGGAAACTTCAAATTTGTTTGTGAACGTGAACTGATCTTACTGGAGTGTAATACGTGTCTCAGTACTTCAACGTGCTGTGTCAAGTGATATTAATCCACTTCAGTTATATGCTTTCCCGATATATAACAGACTCCTTCGTTAATTCCACAGGGGCGTATAATATTTCATAGATTGTTGTTTTCCAGGTCTACAGACTAAATATAACAACCTTTTGATTAATATATATTCCTTCATGTAAGGAGAAGAGATTGATGCATTTGTAGCAGCAAGATTCGTACGATATTTTCCAAAGAAAACGGCATTCTAAGCAATATAAAAACAACAATCTATGAAATATTACACGCCCCTGTGGTTAATTCTATGCTTTGATGTCGGTAGTTGTAAGCCTTTAGGATCAGGTTTACATTATTTTGAGTCGGACGTTCTCATGATTTAGCGGCCTGTTTTTTTTTCTTCTGAAATCAAATTAAATCGACCATAAATCATAAGTCGTAACATTACATGTAAATAGCATCGGAATCATTACAGAGTGAGTCGTGTCCGGGGTTTCTACAAGGGGTTTGATTTTGAACTTTTCACAGTATTAAAGTGGAAGACAAGTTCCCATGACTGCTTTAATTACATGAGTATGATCAACCACAGACAGACATTGGCAAGTCTCTTCAACGTCTATGGATCAACGTGATATTAAATATAGACTAAATAGGGTATCAAAAACTAACCAATGTCATACTATGACGTCATACTTTAAAGTATCGCCCTAGCATCCTTCTGATCGGCTATGTTGCAGATATAGTGACTGAATCCAAAGCTGTTGTTTGTGACGTCAATCAGGCAATACAACAGTGGCCTTGGAAGTAACTTATATTGCACATTGCTTCGATCGTAGAAAAAAAATGAACCAAAACCTTAAAGCTGATCGTACATAAATAATGTATGCCTCTATAAATAAATTTTTCTATATTTTCTAAAATATGGAATAGCTCTATCTATCAATACAGGATAAACAACAACAACAACAACAACAACAACAACAACAACAACAACAACAACAACAAACTAATACTTTAATACTAAATCACTGTCATCACAAACTATTATACGTATAACCTCAGACCACTAACGAATTGATTTTAGTGGTCTGAGGTATAACTTCTTTTCCGAGTCAGCATTCCGAACATTAGTAAGCTTAAGCTTACTATACAATAGCAATATACAAAACATCACCGTACATATTCTGATTTCATTATCGGCGCCATTACGATAGATAGACAGATAAATCTTAGATGGATGGATGTATAGATAGATAGATGTATAGATAGATAGAGATAGATAGACAGATAGATAAATCTTAGACGGATGGATGGATGTATAGATAGATGTATAGATAGATGCATAGATAGATAGATAGATAGATAGATAGATAGATAGATAGATAGATAGATAGATAGATAGATAGATAGATAGATAGATAGATAGATAGATAGATAGATATTATACTTAGATATTCATAGATATAAGCTTATGAGAGATTTATTAATCGGGTTTATTAATGCCAACTAAGCTTAGGTCCACTCAACGTCATAGACAAGTTGAGAACGAAAATCATTTTCAAAAAGGGGTAAAAACGGATCCTAAAAACACTTGCTGAGGTTATATCATCGCCAACGTTTCGAGTCTAGTATCAAAAACTAACTTTATATTAATTTGTAACTTTAAGCTTAAATTATGTGTCTGCGTGTTATCAGACAATCCGGGGACAATATTTTATCACCATTATTGTTGCTAGATAATTTAGATATATCTACTGAAGGAAATACAACAGAATCAACTTGTAAATGTTTGATGATCAGAAGAACCAACAGTTTTAAAGTTAAACTGTTACCCCGAGTGCAATTTGCGGGTCCAGGGTACGGTGTTCACGTTGTCGGTAGACGTGGTGGTCCGGATGCAGCGGGCGCTCGTACGATCTCCGAGTGAACTGCAGTACGTTCGGGGAGATGTTCAGACATGCACAAGTGTGGGCGCGCAAATAATGGTTGCTACGCCCGAAAAACATTCAAGGCAATTCCAAGAGAACAAAGCTATCAGGCCGGGTCACAGGATCCCATTCAAGGTCGTCCATATGATCGGCTAAGTTCCACAGTAATTCGATCAGTCGCTAAATTCGGCATCGGGGTCAACGGTTACAAGTCTCCTCAGCATATCATTCGTGACAGGAAAACGCGAGTATTGCATGTACAAGATTGGTCATTTTCCTGGCACTCCCACTAAAAACTATTCCGTGACTATATTATGTGACTCAGTATAATTGAAATGAATAATTACATAAGTAAACCCCATTTGTGTATTACCAGTCCGTTTTCTCATCACATAGTCATTACTCAGCTAGCTTAGGTGGTCTCAATATGGCGGACATGGACCGTGGATGTTCTCCCGAAAGGTTGGTGAATATCTAATATTTCTTATATTTTGGAGTCATATTTTGTAAGCTAAATGAACAGAAATAAAAGATGAAAATGTGAGGATAGTTGATGCGAACTGTCATTGATCGACGAGGGTGTGTACAGTTTGTACAGCGTAGACAATCTCGTGTTGGCAGCTTCCAAGTTGTGGTCAATAATCAGTGGCACGTCTGTACGTCTGGCAAGTCTGGGAACTTCACGGTATTTTCTAGGCAAAAGCTTGAATGCGTTAGCGCTGTTGTTTTTCTAGGAACGAGGGAGACGATGTCCAGACGCCGAGAATGCAGTATATAGAAAACATCGATCTAAGGACTCAGGTTGTCAATGAATTAAGGAAAGCTGTTTTCAAAAAGGTAAGTTCAGAAAATGTCATTTACAAATAGTTTTGACCGTCGAAGTTAAGTTTTGCTTCAAATAGGTCAGGGGCAGACATATTCAAGATCGAGGTCAGTGTTCGATGTGGTGTTAGCTCAGGCCGCTGTGGCGTGTCGCTATGGAACAGCTCTCCTAAAGTCTGAAACGCGTGCCCACTGTGCGTGAGGAGGCTTTTTTTGTAAAAAATGAAGTTATTGGTCGTGTTTTTAAAAACAAATTAATATTAGAGTTCGAAGTTACCGAAATCGAATTATGGCGTATACTAGCGCAGTGTGCAGAAAAGGCAGAAAGAAATAACATGTATTTGACTTGCTTATTCCTCACTCTTGCACCGTTTGCTTTCGTATTTATTTTGTACTTTAAGTGTGGCTCTTTTGTTATGCCCCCCCCCACCCCCCATGTAACTTTTTATATATTTTAATTCACAAACCTTTCCATGGAGCAACTCGGTCATTCTAATTTGGGTGACCGTTGTTTTGTCTGTTTCTCATTACCCAACTGAAACATTTTTATGTAGATTTTTTTGTAACAGAGAAAGTTAGCTGCACAAAATTTTAGTTCCGAAATTTTGGAGATTCCTGGAGAAAAAATATACACATGCAGACAAATGTGACTGGAATGCCAGATAAACTGAATCCAACTTGTTATAGTCATCAACATATTGACCACTGAGATCTTGTGGTGGACCGCCAGAATCTAAAATAGGTAGTCCACAGGGATCACTCAAAAGTAAATACCAAACTCTGTGATTAGGTACTATGCCTTTGTCATACTCAGAGCGTCTAAATGTTGATGTATGGCTTAACTGTATTATTAAGTTCCAAAGGAGGGTGGCTATTACAATGCTGGGCCCTGTCCATCCATCCATATGTGATATTTTTTATGCATCCATCTGTCCGCCCATAATACATCCTTTCTCTGATATACAATATTTAATTTATTCAAATCAGGCAGAAAGGTGACATATCATATGGACATACACTTTGTTTCATGTCATATGCTAAAAAAGACACAGGCACTAATAACTCAAATACCTGTCCATATATTATCAAGAACTTAGATATCACCTTTCTGTCAACATTCTTTGCACTACAGTGCAATACTGAAAACGTTATTGCATACCTGCATGCAAATGATGTGCAACTGAAGGTGCTATTATTCGTTTTACATGAAAGTATGTGATCGCACAGTAACATTTTTTACAGAAATTTGCTGTTTCAGATAAACATATGAATAAAAATGGGATAAATGACAAAAGAACTCCATGCTGTGTGAGTGCCAGTGTGGGTACTTGGGGTCTTGACACTTGTGCTTGCAGTGTTTTCTGCTGCACCTTCACTCGCTGAGCTTGTGAAAGTAAGACTACAAATACTCATGCAGAAACCCTGAGTACGTGACACTTGCACTTGCATATAATGGGGTTCTGTCATATTCACACTGAAGAAGAATGTTTGAAGAATGAGTCCTCTATGAAAATTTGTGTTTGATAAGCATATACATTTACTGATCATTTTTTTTTTTTTTTTTTTTGGGGGGGGGGGGGGTTAATTTATTTGAAAACATAAAAAATGCTTTGTTGCTGTGGTGATCATTTTAGTTGTCAAATCCTTGGCTCTGTTCTTTACTTTCCTTTCTTATATTATATTTTATTTAGAAAGGGCATTAGGCCAATGACATCCACTTAAAAGTATGGCTAACATGATTTGTTTGTCAATGTGTACATGTTATTGACAGGTTCAAATGCATTTCTATTTTGTTTCCTTCAACCTTGGGAGAATTAAAACATCTGAGCTCACTTACTCTCAAGAAGATGAAAAGCTATGTGTGATGCCTGAATCCACTTATCGTTTCTTCAGACAGACAGATTTGTGTGTGTATGTTTTGAGTTTAGTGTCCTTCTGTACTGTTATTGATGGGTATGAGCAGGGTTTATATAATAGTGCTAGGGTTCGAAGAATCAAGGGGCAACGAAAGTGAAAGCTGGTGAGATTGATTTGTCCAGTGTATTCTTTTCAGAAGTAAACCTCAGCCCTGTAAGACATTTGGAACTCAAGTGTATTCACAATTGTGTAAAGAGCTGCATGGTATTTTTTAGACTGAGAACCACACTGCACAAAATCCTGGTTGTAGACAAGTTCTTATATATGTTAGCCTTGCACATTGTTATAATTGTCACTGACAGAGATTTGCTAAAATACAAGTACATTGGCAGTCAACTCTTGATGCATGTTGGCAGTTAACTCTTGATGCATGTTGGCAGTCAACTCTTGATGCTGTGTGTCTTACAAATAGAAGAACTTGCCATGTTTGTGGCTTCTTTGTTTACTTTTCTGTTTGTCAAGAAAATATAAGCCACACTGCTTGTGCTCGATGATACCTTGAATAATTCTTGTAAATTATTACTACATTGGAAGGTGTTGAAGCCAACACATTGGCTATATATACACTCTTTTGTGATGTACACGTATCTGTTAGATACTGTGTAAATGTACTGTGCACTTCATTTTCTTAAATATGGACAGGGGTCATTCACCTACTTTCACCATGTTTATTATTCCTGACATAATGGACATTGTCACTTAATGACAGTGCATGTTATGTCATGTAGCTATGGTTGCATAACTGTTTTTCTGTTCTGTTGATATTCACGGCACATTATCCATGCATTGTCCAGCAGCCATCAAACTTGTTAATCAAATTAGATAAATAAAGTTGTGTTGTTTTCTGCTTTAAAACATGCACACTGAACCAATGTAATTGTAGAAAGAGATTGTGAGGGTTTGTCTTTCTTTCAGGTTGAATACATAACTTGTGTAAATTTAACTATGATCCCACATTTTATTCAAAAACAGATACACTAGTCTGTGCTTTGTAACCTTTAGTAATTCCTCTGGGAATTATTATGTGTTCAAATAAATTACAAGAATGGGGTACCCTAGTCTGTTATTGTGATATATTGATATATACTATATAGCAAAGTATATGTAGGTATGCACTTTTGGTTGTCTTTTTTTATCATGCAAAGTGTTTTGTTTTTTTAAGCTATACTGTTTTATTATGATTGCTGTAACTGTTATATGATAATTTGTGTTCATTCTATTCATTGTAATTTCTGAATTGCTAATTAATGGTCACATCTGTACTGACATGTTACCAGTGCCTATCAAACAAGAAAAAACACAAATGATGAATGTATACACCAACAGATATGATGCTTCTCTCAAAGGGATGGGCTTTAAAAGAAATAAAGAAAACCACTGTTCTTTGAATTGTGTTGTAACCCTCATTTACATATCTAATTGCCAAGTGGTAGGTCCTGAACTGCTTGTTGTGCATAGCAAAGTACAAGAATTTATTCTGAAACACTACAAGAACTCCTGCAATTGGTATATTCCTATCTGTATTTCATCACATGTGATGTACTTTTTTTTTTAAAAAAGGCCCAGGCAGAATTAGGATTAAAATTTAGAATATATGTAAAAAAAAACATAGTATAATACCCGTTTTAGTAAAGCTAGCAGCATCTATATCAAACCAACTCACAGTAACTATGCTCTCCACAAAGTCAGTCACAAGGGTGGAAAACTCTGGAATTCGCTACCTGAACATGTAAAGCTGGCTAAAACTTCTAAACTCTTCAAAGGTAATTTTTCTGCCCAGCAGTTATTTATTTAGGTATAATGTCACAATGTATGTATTTTATGTCCTAATGTATTTTAGAATTTGTAAGTGGACTTTTGCATGATTGTCGATTTGATGTATGAGGGCCTCAATGGAAAGAAGCCAATCCTTCAGTACTCTGCGTTGTTTATAACGCTTATCGAGTTTTACCCTGAATAAATATATTCTATAATATTAATAATAATAATGATAATAATAACTGTGTAATTGAAAAGAATTATCCAGAACTAAACAAAGAACATCCCATGTTGTCCTTTTGGCTCTAGTGATAAGGTAATACTAATGTGAGAGCATGGGATTGAAACCATGGCCTTTTAAAATTCCAGTGGATGTTTATAAAGTCAGGTGACATAATAACATGATTAATGTATCTTATCATATTGAAATTCAAATTTGAGAGAGATAAGGTTGGTTACATGAAAACCACCTGTGCTTACATTTAAAAGAAATAACAGATCACAGCTGTTTTCCGGCCACAGAGCTCTCAATTGTATTCTAAACAGATGTGTTGTGCAATTTCTCTAGTTTGTCAATTTCTGTATTGTATGGCATACTGTGACAAATTCTTTCTATGGCAAATGAATAAATAAATAAATAAATAAAAAATAAATAAATAAATTACAATTAGAAAAAACTACTAAATTATTTATGTTATTAAATTACTTCAAGAAGTTAAATACCCCATAGATATATATCCTCTTCATTTTTAATAGTTATGAACTGATTACGCAGCCGGAATAGCTTATGTATTTCTTTTTTAATATGAAAGTTTTTTGTTTGTTTTTTCAATTAAAAGTAAAATCAAATGTAGGTTGGTATTAATGTGTCAGTACGATAACTTACTACTGGTATATGCACTACATTTCCTAATGTTTATTCTAGGTGGTTGGACATTAGTAGATGTGCTTGGCACCTGTTTGTCCATTCCCTTTACAGGCTGTCTTTTGTTGTTTTTTAGCACAATTTAACCAATAAGGGGTTCAGTAGTGCTATAGGCATGGTCTGTCTGTCTGTCTGTCTGTCTGTCTGTCTGGCTGTCTGTCTGTCTGTCTGTTTGTCTTTCTGTCTGTCTTTCTGTCTGTCTGTCTGTCTGTCTGTCTGTCTGTCTGTCTGTCTGTCTGTCTCTGTGTGTGTATGTGCATGTGTATGTGCCTGTGTGACCTGCTGGGCCGATTGTTTTGATATTTGGTAGGGATGTTCCTTTTGGTGACTAGTTGGGATATTATTCAGATCAAAATGATTGCACCAGATATGTGTGTTTTGGGTCAAAAAATGCAATATTTAGAAGTATAGAACTCCCTTTCTGTGAAGGCACAGTGCAAGTTATATAGTTTTATTGATGTCATGAAATCATGAAATCTTTTATGGGATAATTCAAACCATGAGGTTTTCTCACCTACTTGTCAATGGCACCAAGATTAACATGTCTGAACCCACTGTTACATGTATTAGCACAGCTGAACTATAGTCATTCATGTTAGATTTATACACACTATAGATCTGATGGAGTGTCTTGTCCGTCTGGCTGTCTGGCTGTCTATGTATCTGAGAGTGACTTCAAGTAAGAAAACCACTGGCAAGATTATTTTGATATTTGTAATGTTAGGGATGTTGATTTCAGTCTCTGTTCAAGGAAAATATATATATCTGCCTAGCAACAAGGCCGTACCCATAGAAACAGCTAAATGGTGTTGCATAATGCATTGTAACAAAAATGGGTTGGCATGTGGATAAACACTTTTTTTTTCGAATATCAAAAATTTTACAATTGTGCTACAATGCCATTGGTGCTATTTAAAAAAAAAAAGTTTTTCCATCTTAATGGAGGACCCCGTTTACTAAGATAAATACTTTATAGCTAAACTTTACCTGCCACAAATTTAGACATTGCAATTTAAAATTAAAAATTGTGCAGGTGAGATTTCTTAAAACAGACAGAGACTAATTTCAACTGAATTACATCAGTTGTGCCCATAGATTCGAATTCAATACATCTTGTATGTTACTATTGTTAGGAACCAAAAGAAAGTGAAAGTCTAACTCTGATTTTCTTTACATATGACTGATCACAACATATGTACTGTACATATGAACTTTCTGTGTGTTCAGCTTCAGAGAACATTATACAGTGGGCTTAAACTTCTTTTCAAGTGGAAATTCTTTACACCCGAACAATCATGTTTTCTGTATCATGCTATTCATACATATATATTGCACAAGAGGTATGTTATTGTGTTATAATGTTTCTACAAGGTGCTCACTCACACATAGTAAGAAAGACCAAAGAACAATCAAATTAGAGACTTGAGGTCAGTAAAGAAATTGTAGCAAGTTCATTACATCAGATTGGCTCCACACCCAACAATCAGTACCTACCAATGGTTATCACAATTTCAACTTTCTGTGCTGCTTATGGATAATATCGACCACTGATTAAAATGTATAATGAATATATTTAGTAATTTTCAGTGAATACAATGTGGTTATCTGATCAAAGAATGACACTCCAGTTACAAGTAGTACAGTTTTAACATGTGACAGAATCAAAACCAAGCTTTCACTCAAAATTTAAATTTGCCACTACACTACCTACGGATAATAGTGACCACAAATTAACATATGTAATGTAATTGACCAATATGATAAAAAATCCATTAATATAATGTCCCACTTGCAGATAGTGCAAGTTTAAGAATGGCAGTTTATTATCAAACTTTCTACATTTTATTTCACTTTTGTTATAATAAGTGAAATAATGTTATTTTGTTTTAATGATGAATTACTGTTCATGTATATTAATGAAATAAAATCACTAGACAAATTACATCTAAAAATAGTAGAACAGTTACATGAGTATTATAATTTATTTAAAATTACTTGTACCTCCCTTCAAATATACTCAGGACCTAGTTATAATCAACACAGCTGTCAATCTTTATAATATAACAATTGAAAATATGAATTTATCAAATTCAACTGTGTCACGACAAATGTATTACATCACAAGTTTACAATAAACCATTCTATGGCTTCCTTCCTTCCTTCCTGACTGAATACATTTGACATGTTTTATGTACATACCATATGTTACTATAATCATTGATTGAATTAATTTGTTGAAATGTTTGTGAAAGCATATTTCAGTTTCAGTTATTACTATAATATTTGGAATTAGTATTTTGAATGGGCATGTATCCAAATCTAATACTATAATGTTTATTGTATTACCTGACAAGATTTTGCTCAAGCCATTGAGTAATTATGTTCACTAACAATACGCTAGACACACTACCAGAGAGTGTGGTATGGTAGATTTTGAAAAAACATAAATATGAAAGGTTCACAATTGATAAAAACTATACAATGTATTGTTATGTATTGTTCTACAGTTTGCAACCCAATGATTACTGCAACTAATAGTACTTTTTCTGAAAGTGAAATTTGAATTAGTGAATAATATCCTAGAACATATCTATTGTAAAATTTAAAATCTGTATAAATTGAGTCAGAAACCCATTTCCTATGTGTTCAATGATAAATGAAAGTAAATGTAATATGAGAAGCCTGATGGTGGTTTAAATCAGAAAACTGAAATGAAAAGCTTGACAATATACATGTATACAGCACCCTTTTATGTGACTGTGTAGTTTGCTGCTGATTTTTTTCTTGTGTTTAGTTTTTATCTTTTGGAATTAAAATATTACATGACATGCATATACATTTATACATATAATTAGTCAATATCAGTAGAGTTGAAAATGACAACATTTAAAATTTATATACCCGTATGTCAGTGTTTTTGTGTAGATTTTACCTAATTAACACCATAAACAAAAACATTGCATGTACAAAAATATTGAATGGATATAAAGTACGTGTACCCTCTACACATTGTATCCTGCTGATACTGACACATCCTTAACCAGCACTTGTTATTGGCATACTACACAAACCATTCAATAATTGTAGTCTATTTTAAATATCGAGGAAACTTTTACAATGCCCTGAACTGTGTTTATTATGCAAGAAGATGATTTTCTGGGATAGCCTTCATGTGCTGTGTGTGCCAGGCCTGGGTAACTCCAGAATAGCCTATAGGTGCTAATATGTATGCTAGGCCTGGGTGACTCCAGGATAGCCTACATGTGCTGTGTGTGCCAGGCCTGGGTGACTCTGGGATAGCCTACAGGTGCTATGTGGGCCAGGCCTGGGTGACTCCGGGATAGCCTACAGGTGCTAATATGTATGCTAGGCCTGGGTGACTCCGGGATAGCCTACAGGTGCTGTGTGTGCCAGGCCTGGGTAACTCCAGAATAGCCTATAGGTGCTAATATGTATGCTAGGCCTGGGTGACTCCAGGATAGCCTACATGTGTTGTGTGTGCCAGGCCTGGGTGACTCTGGGATAGCCTACAGGTGCTATGTGGGCCAGGCCTGGGTGACTCCGGGTTAGCCTACATGTGAACTGATTGGGAAAGTCTTGATGACTCTGAAGTGACATGATATTGAGCATGCATCATAGTCCTGTCACGTAGTCCCAAACCTGAATGGAGTTCTGTAGAAATGTGTGATTGTGTTTATGTGTGTATTTGTCTGCATGCAAGAAAATCACTGGGAGCAATTCCCATTATTATAAAAAATGGCAAAAAGACAAGTAAAAACCCCATTAATCTTTATAGGTGTAACTGTGTAGTTTATGCCAAGACTTTCGATGTTTATAGCCTTGGTTTGCACAACTTTAAGATAGGACCATGTCTTATAAATCCTTTCTGTTCTTGAACTCTTAGGCAAGGTTATACTACTCTGGCATTTTACGTCATGGTTTTCAAGATAGATACAAACTAAAATTATTGTTGTCAATGTTGTAGATTACACAAATTGGTGATAATATAATCCATTCAGTATCTTAGCAACATGCCACAACAGTACTTTTAGTTCATTTCTTAGTCAACCGAGACCTCGATTGCCAGAGTAGTAATGTCCTCTAAACATTGTAAAATGTGAACAATGTGAAGACTATCGTATGACTTGAATTGTTTAGTTGAGTGGTGGTATAAATTCGTTGGTGCTACATAAGGTCAAAGATCGAAGTACATGTACCTCCTGTGTGTGCTCCAAATTTTATGTTTTCATAGAATTTACTAAAACAATTGTGGGAATAAAGAAATGAAGGGTACTTAAATTCAGACATCCTATCTTTGAAATGTGGTTTTCCTGGAAGTATAAAATCTCAGAAGTAGACATTGAGGAATTGTTTATTCACACTGAAGGACACTGTTTCCTGAAGTGTTGTTTCTGAGAAAGGCACAGTAATCATTCATCACTTGAATGTTTTGTACAATGGCAGAGCTGAGGCAGGGAAGTGACAAAGTGCATTGAACTTTCTAAGAACTATGGAGTCAGTTCCAAGTAATGCACACACGGCTGTTTGCCCAGAGGAAAAGTTGATGTTCATTCCATGAAATGTTGGCTATGTGAACCAGCAGGGGTCTAGAAAATCAATCCTTTGGTGCATAGCAATGTGTGCTATTCCAATTTTAGAACAGATATAAAATAACTTACAAGCCATGCATTGCTTTCTGTGATTGAAACATATATATGGCCAATACATCTGCTGGGCCTGCTGTAACTAAATAGTTTCCACACTCTGGATACAACTTAGACATTACATTATACATTCCTGTGTTCAATTTGAAATTATAGTAGTTTGCAATAAAAATGATTTGTTTTTTGATATAGGTTGAATAGGGTGGAAGTCTGATCAAAATTGCACAGATTTCTATACATTGTACTACGATTTTTTGGTTTAAGAAATAAATTAAGATAGCCAAAAGGATTTTACTTACACACCACCCTTAGAAGGCCCATGATTCAATCCAAGGATCTTGGATTACTTTTATCTTATATTAGTTTGTATTAGATAGGATTATTGTTTTGTTCTAGACCACCTTGTTTTCTATCATATATCTCTGCTTGACAGCTGGTTTATAATACCTTAATTTTAACCCTAATTTGACATGGGCTTTCTCTGCCTGACAATTTTTTTTTTTGCATCTAAATTTAACTCTAATCAAACAAAAGCGCTGTCTAGGAAAATTTCAATTTGTTTTCATTTCTAAAAATATACAAGTGATGCCATCTCAAATCTCACCCACTATAGACATATAGCTAGTTTCCTTCAAGACAGATAATTAAATTCTGTATTACTGTAGCCTCATATTACTATTATTAGAGAAGAAATATATATTTGATGTTGCATTATGATGAACAGACATTATACTTGGTATTGGGTTTTAACTGTGGCCAACATTACCATGCAGACAAAGGGTTAAAGGTCACATTACAGGAAAAGTATAGAACCTTATAGGAGGTCAGGTTACATGTATTTTATGCCTATTTGATTTGATTGTTTTGGAAGCCAGTAATAAAGTGTTCATTTTTCTCATCTCAAATTCCAAGTCAAGGAGTAACATATTAAATGTCAGAGGTGCAAAGTATTGGATAACTGAAATTTCATGGACTTCACTTATAATGTGTTCTTGATTTCACTCATTTTATTTTACTTGAATGTTGAAAATTTTTCAAAGTATTCATCAATATTGCTTAAAGTCAGGTCAAGATTATTATTATAAGGAAAATGTATCTGAAGATTTGAATGAGGAATTATTTCCATAGAAGCGATGACATTTACAAATGTTTTGATTGCAATGAATGCTGAAAATGTCATTTATTTCAAGTGGTAAAGAGTGTGGATCAGTACTCATTACCACAGAAAGAAGGACAGTTACAAGTGTTGCCATGGAAATTAAAAATTATGATAATATTTCAAAAAATTTGAAAATCTCACCTACACTAGCTGTAACAGGGGTATTGTATTTTAGATCAGACAACCAAGAAATATTTCGTTGAAAATTATTAAAATAACAAAAATTAGACATTGTACATGTCAATGAGAGGACGATTTTATGTATAAGTTGTATAGTAATAAGTTGAAGTCGTGATTCGTTTGAGGTGATTACATTTGGATGCAGACCCATAAATCAATTTGATTGTATATATTGTACCATACTATGTGTACTGCTCTACAAATAGGATTCAATACCATTCAGGGTGTATGATATTAGGATTAGGAATAAGCCATAATATCTAACAAAACAGTTTCAACAAATGTTTTAGTTACAGCTAAGAAAGCCAATGTATAACTATATGTAAATAATACAATGTATTTGTACAGTACAGTACAGTACGATACAGCATATGGCTAGACTGATGTAGAATTTCACTTTCTAATGAAATAAAAATCTCTGACATTTATCATAAAACAGTGTAGGTTTTCAAATACACTTCAAATGTCACTATAATTAGGCGAAATAAAAAAAGTTGTCTGGTTCCGGTTACCCGACCCCACCTAGTTTTTCACGTCCACCCTAAACTTTTTTAATGTATTCGAGAAAAGAAAAAAAGAAAATCGCAAAAATCATGACATCTCGCAAGAAATAGTGGATGCGGAAACTGATATCAAGTTAAAAAGACAATATCAATCGTGTTGTCACACCATTTTAGACAAACTGTCCTGACGAGAATCAATACTTTTTTTTGCCTAATGAAATGATAATTGTGTACATATACTAAATGATTATGGTATTAAATAAAATGTTCAAAGATTGAAAAACAAACAAATAAAAAACCGTCAAATCACACACAAACAAATCTGTTAAATATGAGAACCAAGTCAATGGTTTGTTATATGCAATCATTTTATGCATAGTGGTGCAATGCAAATAAAATAAATTGTACAAAAAATATACACCATGCAGTCAATATGCAATATGGATAGAACACTTACGATTTAAAAAATAACTAAATTGGTGACTAGTTGCTATATCCATGTGCTTCTCAAACATACTAAATGATAGATGAACTGTTTAACTGATTAGTTAGAAGATGTATCTAGGAAAGTTACTGGGGTTAAAAATGGTCAATAAACTTTAGAGGGGATAAACCATATTCCTTTTTTTTATTTTTTGAAATATTATTATCATGTTGGATATATTTAGGAATTAAAATACAAGCTAGTAAACCTTTCATATAAGGAGATTTTATTGCCCAATAGTTTTCTTTGTTCAACCAAGGAAAGTATGAGTGACCTTTTTAATATGAGTCAATAGACATGTAGTGACAAAACTCTTTGGTCATAAGTGTTTTTTCAGCTGAATGAAGATCCAATGTTGTTGAATAATGATATCTCTTCAAGCATGATTTATGAAAAATCAGGAAAAGTAAAAGTGATTTGGATCATTTTGACTCTTATTTCAGACATTTTGCACTACAAATGGTGTAGAGGAGAGTTATTGTGACTTGGAATATGACCATAGTATAAAATTGATGTTGTTTATTACACCTACATGTATGTATCAAGGGTGATATTTCAGTATTAAAATGACAGATGTATGCACACAGGATGTAATGTAGTGTTAACTTGTAGTGTACATATTGAAGTGACAGACGTATGCACAGACAGGATGTATCGTGACTTAGGAACTAGGCTACATTGACTTAATAAGGGAACCCTGGTATAGTGACTTCGGAAGGCTACATTGACTTAATAAGGGAACCCTAGTATAGTGACTTAGGAACTAGGCTACATTGACCTAATGAGGGAACCCTGGTATAGTGACTTAGGAACTAGGCCACATTGACCTAATGAGGGAACCCTGGTATAGTGACTTAGGAACTAGGCTACATTGACTTAATAAGGGAACTCTAGTATAGTGACTTAGGAACTAGGCCACATTGACCTAATGAGGGAACCCTGGTATAGTGACTTAGGAACTAGGCTACATTGATTTAATAAGGGAACCCTGGTATAGTGACTTAGGAACTAGGCTACATTGACTTAATAAGGGAACCCTGGTATCCCTGGTATAGTGACTTAGGAACTAGGCTACATTGACCTAATTCAATCGCTTTAGTAACAAAAAAAAACAAAAAAAAAACAGATTGAGAAACCCTGATAGCAGTGAGTTGAAATCACAACTCAAGTAGACTATCACCTTAACTAAAAACAATGATTGGGGACCCAAACTTGAAGATAGTAAGGCTCATGTGGGCACAGGTTGTTTGATATAGAGTTTAATACTTCAAGAAGCAAATGTATAGTTCAAACTGATTGGCTAGCAGATATAAGTTTCTATTGTTTTTCGTATAGATTATGGAACAGATCTAAAGTTCAATCTGATTGGTCAGCAAATATAAAACTTGTATTGTCTGTGTCTATACATGAGTGTAGATTAAATTGGCACTGTGCCAAACAAATACTACTTATTCTAAATTATATGTATCTTTTAGTTCTTCTGAGGACTGTTTGTTTCATTTTTTTTTCAAATTAATGTACTTTGAAACCAATAATCATATAGTATAGTGATAATAAATGGTTGTTTGAGGACATACAGCAGGACAATCTAAATCATAAATGTACTTTTTATCACCATGCCTTCCACTTTGCATTTTTTCTTAGTGTAACCTAAATATAAACATACCCTTTTCATAGAATATTAAAGCTGGTACGAAGGTAGGGTTGGGGTCACAGCAGTGGACTAGTACTTTGGAATTTAATTGCAAAACTTGCCAAATACTAGAAACTCCATTTTTGTAATTCTATAGTCATATCATAGACACTTATAGCCTCTTTCACTTTTGTAAAAAGATTCAAAGTGTAATTCTAAAAAAAGAAGTGTAATCAGTTTTGCTACGTGCCTGTGACACTTTTTAAAAAAAAGCAAGTACATCAATGCAGTCATATACACAAAAAGGAAACAATAGAGACTGCTGACATATATACAATTGATATGTACATAGGAGTGGTTGAATTTTGTAAATCTATTATGTAGCTTATTTGTTTTCCCACCACGTGTGGAGTAGGGTCAACCATCATCTTGGCACGTCCATGCAGTCACCAGTTTGTTCTTTCGTTATGTAAATTATGGACAAGCACATCTTCGTCATGCACATTATAAATGAGTACTCCTTAGTCATGCAGGGATTAGTAATCTTTCATTATGACTAGAAGTCTTTCAGTAGGTTCCCACTGATAGAAAATGATAGAAAATATGTGTTGTCAGCATATCACTGTGAAAGAAATAAAAGTGGCACAAGTTTCAAGTTTTATAAACCTTTTACTCAAATGAAAATACTTATTTAAAACCTCAATTAAACTATTCTAGTATAATGTTAATGTTAATGCTGCCTTCTATGACATTACAATTGTCCTTTTGGCATTGTGAGAACAGTTGATTGCCTAGTATAGATTCCTCAACAGTGTTTGGTACTTATCAAAATATATGTCATCAGATTGCTTATATGTTATATCTTAATACCAGGTTTGAGTTCACTCAATTGCAAATGATAGTTTATAATTTATATCGTAATACCAGGTATGATAGTTATGTATGCTTCAATATTAAAGCAGAATACTACAAGTGACTTATGCAGCAAAAAATCTCTCCCAAAAATGTATAAACTCAGTTTGTGTGAAAAATGTGAAAAGTAGACAAGGCCAGCACCTTTACAAGACTACCAAACCGTAACATACCAGCCACGCCAATGTCCACAACTCAAAAATGTTACTTCAGTCTTATTTATATGATGTGGTCTGGTTATGATAAGAATTAACATTTGGATACATTTCCAGGGATTTTCATCTCCAAGTCAAAAGCTTTCTATTCTTATTTAGTGAGACTGAATGTTTCCTTATTTTGAATTATGATGTCATGGCAATAATTAATTCAAAACTTGAACAATATTTTTTTCCTTAAAACTAGAATATGATTTTGAAAATATAAATGACTCATGCAATATATGAGACCACATCCTTTCAAAAACTTACAGTGGGAGTCAGTTAAATGTACTGATGAGTCAACCTCCATTTCTCTATACTTTGATGACCCACAAATGTCATTTTAACCAACTCTGCACTACACAACCTCCATTTCTCTATACTTTGATGACCCACAAATGTCATTTTAACCAACCCTGCACCACACAACCTCCATTTCTCTATACTTTGATGACCCACAAATGTCATTTTAACCAACCCTACACCATACAACCTCCATTTCTCTATACTTTGATGACCCACAAATGTCATTTTAACCAACCCTGCACCACACAACCTCCATTTCTCTATACTTTGATGACCCACAAATGTCATTTTAACCAACTCTGCACCACAAAACCTCCATTTCTCTATACTTTGATGACCCACAAATGTCATTTTAACCAACCCTACACCATACAACCTCCATTTCTCTATACTTTGATGACCCACAAATGTCATTTTAACCAACCCTACACCATACAACCTCCATTTCTCTATACTTTGATGACCCACAAATGTCATTTTAACCAACCCTACACCATACAACCTCCATTTCTCTATACTTTGATGACCCACAAATGTCATTTTAACCAACCCTGCACCACACAACCTCCATTTCTCTATACTTTGATGACCCACAAATGTCATTTTAACCAACTCTGCACCACAAAACCTCCATTTCTCTATACTTTGATGACCCACAAATGTCATTTTAACCAACTCTGCACCACAAAACCTCCATTTCTCTATACTTTGATGACCCACAAATGTCATTTTAACCAACCCTACACCATACAACCTCCATTTCTCTATACTTTGATGACCCACAAATGTCATTTTAACCAACCCTACACCATACAACCTCCATTTCTCTATACTTTGATGACCCACAAATGTCATTTTAACCAACCCTACACCATACAACCTCCATTTCTCTATACTTTGATGACCCACAAATGTCATTTTAACCAACCCTACACCATACAACCTCCATTTCTCTATACTTTGATGACCCACAAATGTCATTTTAACCAACCCTGCACCACACAACCTCCATTTCTCTATACTTTGATGACCCACAAATGTCATTTTAACCAACTCTGCACCACAAAACCTCCATTTCTCTATACTTTGATGACCCACAAATGTCATTTTAACCAACTCTGCACCACAAAACCTCCATTTCTCTATACTTTGATGACCCACAAATGTCATTTTAACCAACCCTACACCATACAACCTCCATTTCTCTATACTTTGATGACCCACAAATGTCATTTTAACCAACCCTACACCATACAACCTCCATTTCTCTATACTTTGATGACCCACAAATGTCATTTTAACCAACCCTACACCATACAACCTCCATTTCTCTATACTTTGATGACCCACAAATGTCATTTTAACCAACCCTGCACCACACAACCTCCATTTCTCTATACTTTGATGACCCACAAATGTCATTTTAACCAACTCTGCACCACAAAACCTCCATTTCTCTATACTTTGATGACCCACAAATGTCATTTTAACCAACCCTACACCATACAACCTCCATTTCTCTATACTTTGATGACCCACAAATGTCATTTTAACCAACCCTGCACCACACAACCTCCATTTCTCTATACTTTGATGACCCACAAATGTCATTTTAACCAACCCTGCACCACACAACCTCCATTTCTCTATACTTTGATGACCCACAAATGTCATTTTAACCAACCCTGCACCACACAACCTCCATTTCTCTATACTTTGATGACCCACAAATGTCATTTTAACCAACGCTGCACCACACAACCTCCATTTCTCTATACTTTGATGACCCACAAATGTCATTTTAACCAACCCTGCACCACACAACCTCCATTTCTCTATACTTTGATGACCCACAAATGTCATTTTAACCAACCCTGCACCATACAACCTCCATTTCTCTATGTTCAGTAGACCCACAAATGTCATTTTAACCAACCCTGCACCACACAACCTCCATTTCTCTATACTTTGATGACCCAGAAATGTCATTTTAACCAACTCTGCACCATACAACCTCCATTTCTCTATACTTTGATGACCCAGAAATGTCATTTTAACCAACCCTGCACCACACAACCTCCATTTCTCTATACTTTGATGACCCAGAAATGTCATTTTAACCAACTCTGCACCACACAACCTCCATTTCTCTATACTTTGATGACCCACAAATGTCATTTTAACCAACCCTGCACCACACAACCTCCATTTCTCTATACTTTGATGACCCACAAATGTCATTTTAACCAACCCTGCACCACACAACCTCCATTTCTCTATACTTTGATGACCCACAAATGTCATTTTAACCAACCCTGCACCACACAACCTCCATTTCTCTATACTTTGATGACCCACAAATGTCATTTTAACCAACCCTGCACCATACAACCTCCATTTCTCTATGTTCAGTAGACCCAGAAATGTCATTTTAACCAACCCTGCACCACACAACCTCCATTTCTCTATACTTTGATGACCCAGAAATGTCATTTTAACCAACCCTGCACCATACAACCTCCATTTCTCTATGTTCAGTAGACCCAGAAAAGTCATTTTAACCAACCCTGCACCACACAACCTCCATTTCTCTATGTTCAGTAGACCCAGAAAAGTCATTTTAACCAACCCTGCACCACACAACCTCCATTTCTCTATGTTCAATAGACCCGGAAAAGTCATTTTAACCAACCCTGCACCACACAACCTCCATTTATCTATGTTCAGTAGACCCGGAAAAGTCATTTTAACCAACCCTGCACCACACAACCTCCATTTCTCTATGTTTAGTAGACCCGGAAATGTCATTTTAACCAACTCTGCACCACACAACCTCCATTTCTCTATGTTTAGTAGACCCAGAAAAGTCATTTTAACCAACCCTGCACCACACAACCTCCATTTCTCTATGTTTAGTAGACCCAGAAAAGTCATTTTAACCAACTCTGCACCACACAACCTCCATTTCTCTATACTTTGATGACCCAGAAAAGTCATTTTAACCAAACCTGTGCACTACACAACCGTTTAAAATTGAGGTAAAAAAAAATTGATAAATTTGTCTTTATTATAGAAGAGACCTGCTGGACATGAGGTCCAAGGCATTATGGGAAATAATGAATGTGAGGAGCTTAACATCTCTTGAAACTGTGGTCATACAATGTTGATGCCAGTTGTGAGAACAAAAGAGAAGCTGTTATCATTGTTATATCATTCACCTTTAGACTGTATTATTTTTATCAATAAAGAATCACTTACATGAAATGGCTAAGCTGTCTGAGATAAGAACAAACCACCAATTACCTAATAGTTCTTCTAAGCTGTCTGAGCTAACATGTATAATGTGATGTTAGTTGATATTAAGGGCAGAGTTACCTTGTCTAACCTTGGGATGCTATTTTTATAATCTAAATAAACATCACTTGATTGTAACTGTCTGAGCTAAAAGATTTGCTGCATAGTTTATATCATTTATAAGTAATCCAGTTTGCGACACTAATTTTGTAAACTCTACTTTGATAAGGCAAAAAAAAACAATTCTGGTTCTGGTCAGGGTAAACTTTCTAAAGTGGTGCGACGACGCGAATTCTTTTTTCTTTTTTTTCCTTTTTTTTTTTTTTTTTTTGCAAATTAGTAAATACACATTTTTTTGACACTTTACATACTCTGTTCTATCATATTTATCTCTTGAAAAGCTTCCTTTTTCTTCGAAGCAGTTTAGGCTTTGTATTTAAGCAGTCTTGGCATGTAGGGTAGATTCCCGCTGCTTGTTCTCCTGATATCAGGAATAAATAAGAAACGGGAAAACAAAAATTATCAACAAAAAAAAGGATCGACGCGAGGGTATTCAGGGCACGCGCGTGCTGACCAGAACCGGATATATATATTTTTTTTGCCTAAACACTTACATAAAAACTCATCCTGTGCAATGATGCCACTTGGTAGCTTGTAGACAGTGTAAAGTGTCCCTATCATATTATTGTTTCCATTATTAGCACAACTGAACTGATAAGGTTCCACTGGCCAGGTTGAGTAGGGGTGTGTGGCCAATGCTGTCAACCCAAGACCCCATTTTAGACCAATTGTGAAAAGCGTACCCCATTTTAGACTCATTAGCTCTCAAAAGACAGTACCCATTTTAGACCAAAGGGTGAAAAACACTACCCCAAAGGGCAGCAAATATATGTATACCCAGTAGGTGGGAGTACCTCCCCCCCCCCCCCCCCCCTGGATCATGGGCATGGCAAAGTGTTGGTGTGTGTGTGTGTGTGTGTGTGTGTGTGTGTGTGTGTGTGTGTGTGTGTGTATGTGTAAACAACTTAAAGTCAAAAACAGCTGGACCAATTACCATGATATTTGGTGGATGTATTACCTTGGGTGTCTAGTTTGGAAATTGTTGAAATCAGAATGATCTTACCACCGATATGTGATTTTTATAAATTATGTTATGATCCTGATGCCAGTTGACGACCTCTGAGTCCTAGTTTATCAATTTCAGTACATGTAGTAAATAGTGTTAAAAGATCACCCTGCTCCACATTATTCATTACATGTATTTCGTGAAGTTTTCACTGTAGGTAATAAGCACTTAGGAGTCATGAATATTCATTTTTCACCTATTACATAAACATTTCTGCTGATTCCCATGAGGCAATGTGGCCAACTTCAACCTGATGTCTCTCTGAAATCATACATAATGTAAGTGATGTAAAATCAAGAAACGTCTTTAATTACTGGAGTGGCGTTCTGCTAAAATGCCTTTAATTTGTGGCATATAGGCACCATTGGTCTAAGACTTGCTGAAAACATTGAGTGTTTCATTACAAATAAAAGTGTATTTAAATACAGCTTGTTATGTTTCAGTCCCTCACAGGAGATCTTCCACAGGGAAAAAGGAATATGAAATGTTGAGTTGTATGCTTATATTTAGATACATTAATGACCATTTCTGGGAATACATTAAAAATGTGTTAGTATCTGACATTGTTCAGTTGTTGTGTATTTATATCTAGGTGTAAATTTGATAATGACCACCTCAGGGAAACATTTGTGAATACATGTATGTTATCATTGTAGTTTTGATCAAGTAGCAGACATTGGTAACATTGTAGAATTGTTGTGTGACTATCTATACATGTAGAACACAGTTTAATACCTTGAGCAGTCTCTCAGTATGACAGTAATCATTTTCAAGGACAGTGATGGTTATCTAAGTAATGACCATTGACATGATCAGTCCTTGATGTAGTGTGATTGCTGTACTGCATATTACAGTGGTACCAATACCTCAATACAGGGTCAAAATAGAAACACAAAGGTAGCTAGACTTAAGAATTGAAGGAGAAATAAATGTTCTTTTGTGAAGGACAAATTTAGGTTGTACATTGTGTAAAAATGTATTCTGTGAAAACATTTGAACTGAACTGATGTAAAATGAAGTGTCTGGCAAACTCAAGATTTGCTGTCTGACTCTTACTCTCCCATCATTGGAAAACACATTGTGTCAATGAATGAATGAATCAATCAATCAATCAGTGAATTTTAAAAATGCTATTTTCCACCATAGTGTAGAGCTCCGATCACAGTTACCTCTGACTATAGGTTCTGGTTACCTCTCACTGAAATGTTTGTGTAAAATTTGTCACACTTTGTAGTAACTTACTTATTGACAACAAAATGTTATCATGATGGTAGTATATCATATTTAGGTCTTCTGCATCCTATGTAGTGCATATACGTGACAATGGCTACATGTTGTGATTCTAATGGTAAAATGTTTGCATGTCAGTGACTACATATAGGCAGTATACATGTTAAGTAATTATCTTTGAGCTGTTTAGTTCAAATTCAAGGATGAACGCCAACTTTTATTTGTACAGATGAGTTCTTTTTGTTCACTAGGCATTAGTTTACCACAGGAAATATGTAATAAACTAATATCTCATAAAATACTACAAATCTGTCATGTTGACCTCTTTACAATAGTTTCTGGTTGATTTCACAAACAAATCACTGAAATCCTACCATGGAAGTTATTGGATCTCTATTCCTTAATTCAGCAGTGATTTATACTTGCGACTCATGTGACCTATCTTGGGTTGTGACTTAGTGGTAAGGAATGTTTTAGACACATTGATAATTGGAAAGTATCTGCTAGCTATAAACAGGCTTTCTTCTGTCCTTCTGTGTCACTTTGGCATGTTTCATTACCTAGGCTATGAAAAGTATCTGCTAGCTATAAACAGACTTTCTTCTGTCATTCAGTGTCACTTTGGCATGTTTCATTACCTAGGCTATGAAAAGTATCTGCTAGCTAAAAACAGACTTTCTTCTGTCATTCAGTGTCACTTTGGCATGTTTCATTACCTATGTCATATATCTACATAACATTAGTTCAATCCTGGGGAACGCTTCATGTGTCTGATCAAATTACAATTGCTTGTATTCAAAACACACAATATTTAAACATTTCAATAGAATTATCTATGTTTCATGATTTTTTCCATGTTTTAGAATTTTCTCAGACAGAAATTCATCGGTGACACATGGTTATTTTTTCTGCCTGCCACCTATTTTCAACATTTCTGTAAAAAAACTCTAATATCTGTATCTAAACTTAGTCTTTATGGAGTTCTACATCAAAACTAAACTATAACCATGGCAGTTTGAATTTATATACTGTATAATATTGTGCAGTGCAACAAATACCCAAAAACAAGGTTGCCATAACAACATTGCATAGCCTGGAACCATCATTTCACTTGCACAAAACCAATCCAAAACATACTCTACACCATAATGTGTCTATGTGCAATGAACACATACAATATTTATTTCCATGACAACACACATTCTCAAGTTACAGTTTGACACTTCAATTTCCATCATGGAATCCTTGGGATATCATAATAATGTAAAAGGAAATAGATTGCGTTGATATTTATCTTGTCACGATGTCTTGATCATGACAACACACATATTGCATTCATATATATCTTGTCACGATGTCTTGATCATTACAACACATATTTTGTTGATATTTATCTTGTCATGATGTCTTGATCACGACAACACATATTGTGTTGATATTTATCTTGTCACAATGTCTTGATCATGACAACACATATTGTGTTGATATTTATCTTGTCACGATGTCTTGATCATGACAACACCTATTGCATTCATATATATCTTGTCACAATGTCTTGATCATGACAACACATATTCTGTTGATATTTATCTTGTCACGAAGTCTTGATCATTACAACACATATTGCATTCATATATATCTTGTCACGATGTCTTGATCATTACAACACATATTGTGTTGATATTTATCTTGTCATGATGTCTTGATCATGACAACACATATTCTGTTGATATTTATCTTGTCACAATGTCTTGATCATTACAACACATATTGTGTTGATATTTATCTTGTCACGATGTCTTGATCATTACAACACATATTTTGTTGATATTTATCTTGTCACAATGTCTTGATCATGACAACACATATTTTGTTCATATTTATCTTGTCACGGTGTCTTGATCACGACTACACATATTTTGTTGATATTTATCTTGTCACGATGTTGTGATCATTACAACACATATTGTGTTGATATTTATCTTGTCACGATGTCTTGATCATGACAACCCATATTGTGTTAATATTTATTTTGTCACGATGTCTTGATCATTACAACACATATTGTGTTAATATTTATTTTGTCACGATGTCTTGATCATGACAACACATATTGTGTTGATATTTATCTTGTCACGATGTCTTGATCATGACAACACATATTGTGTTGATATTTATCTTGTCATGATGTCTTGATCATGACAACACATATTCTGTTGATATTTATCTTGTCACAATGTCTTGATCATGACAACACATATTGTGTTGATATTTATCTTGTCACGATGTCGTGATCATTACAACACATATTCTGTTGATATTTATCTTGTCACAATGTCTTGATCATGACAACACATTCTGTTGATATTTATCTTGTCACAATGTCTTGATCATGACAACACATATTGTGTTGATATTTATCTTGTCATGATGTCTTGATCATGACAACACATATTCTGTTGATATTTATCTTGTCACAATGTCTTGATCATGACAACACATATTGTGTTGATATTTATCTTGTCACGATGTCGTGATCATTACAACACATATTCTGTTGATATTTATCTTGTCACAATGTCTTGATCATGACAACACATTCTGTTGATATTTATCTTGTCACAATGTCTTGATCATGACAACACATATTGTGTTGATATTTATCTTGTCACGATGTCGTGATCATGACGACACATATTGTGTTGATATTTATCTTGTCACGATGTCTTGATCATTACAACACATATTGTGTTGATATTTATCTTGTCACGATGTCTTGATCACGACTACACATATTGTGTTGATATTTATCTTGTCACGATGTCTTAAGAATGACGACACTGAATGAAAGGTTAAAGAAGTGATACCATTTCTTACAGAATCCAATAGAATGGAAGTGAGCTTCCCTAAGGGAGTCAATTTCATGATAGCCCTGTTGCCATGGTTTCCTTATATCAAATGCATTTGACCATCAGTATAATTTATATTTACTAATGTATTCCATAGGCTTGCCATATTCTACAGTATAGGATGAAGAGAATGAGTCTAAGATTTGTTATCTCTCTCTCTCTCTCTCTCTCTCTCTCTCTCTCTCTCTCTCTCTCTCTCTCTCTCTCTCTCTCTCTCTCTCTCTCTCTCTCTCTCTCTCTCTCTCTCTCTCTCTCTCTCTCTCTCTCTCTCTCCCTCCCCACCCACCACATAGTTACATTGTAAATGGCTGTCTCTTCCTCTAGCAAGACAGTCCATACTTACCACCACCACCAACAGCAGTAATTTATTTCTAATGAAGCAGAGATATAAACATGTTGATGTTATATTCTGAAGTGACTTACTTTAAGACAGGAGGTGGACTTTGTAGTAAAATGAAATTAGTAACCAATTACAACCACCTGTCAGTGTGTGATAGATTACTACTAGACGATTTGTAGAATTTATCCATTGGACTATGCAAAATGTATAATAGACCTTTATTAAGAAATTATGCAAAGTGTATAATAGACCTTTATGAATAAATTATGCAGTGTATAATAGACCTTTATGAAGAATTATGCAGTGTATAATAGACCTTTATGAAGAATTATGCAGTGTATAATAGATCTTTATGAAGAATTATGCAGTGTATAATAGATCTTTATGAAGAATTATGCAGTGTATAATAGACCTTTATTAAGAAATTATGCAAAGTGTGTAATAGACCTTTATGAAGAAATTATGCAGTGTATAATAGATCTTTATGAAGAATTATGCAGTGTATAATAGATCTTTATGAAGAATTATGCAGTGTATAATAGATCTTTATGAAGAATTATGCAGTGTATAATAGACCTTTATGAAGAATTATGCAGTGTATAATAGATCTTTATGAAGAATTATGCAGTGTATAATAGATCTTTATGAAGAATTATGCAGTGTATAATAGATCTTTATGAAGAATTATGCAGTGTATAATAGATCTTTATGAAGAATTATGCAGTGTATAATAGACCTTTATGAAGAATTATGCAGTGTATAATAGACCTTTATGAAGAATTATGCAGTGTATAATAGACCTTTATGAAGAATTATGCAGTGTATAATAGACCTTTATGAATAAATTATGCAAAGTGTATAATAGACCTTTATTAAGAAATTACGCAGTGTATAATAGACCTTTATGAAGAATTAAAATGTATGCAGTGTATAATAGACCTTTATGAATAAATTATGCAAAGTGTATAATAGACCTTTATGAAGAAATTATGCAGTGTAAAATAGACCTTTATCATTGTGAATAGATTATGCAAGTGTATAATAGACCTTATGAAGAAATTATGCATTGTATAATAGAACTCTATGAAGAAATTATGCATTGTATAATAGAACTCTATGAAGAAATTATGCATTGTATAATAGAACTCTATGAAGAAATTATGCTAAGTGTATAATAGACCTTTATGAATAAATTATGCAAAGTGTATAATAGACCTTATGAAGTGTTAGTGTTAGACAGATGTTAACACTGGTTAGTACTAGTACTAATTTAGCCGAGTGTTAGACTGATGTTAACACTGGTTAGTACTAATGCTAAGCTAGCCTAGTGTTAGACTGATGTTAACACTGGTTAGTACTAGTACTAATTTAGCCTAGTGTTAGACTGATGTTAACACAAGTTAGTACTAGTACTAAGCTAGCCTAGTGTTAGACTGATGTTAACACAAGTTAGTACTAGTACTAAGCTAGCCTAGTGTTAGACTGATGTTAACACAAGTTAGTACTAAGGAAGTAGGAAAGTGATTGTTAAGCTGGACTATACATAAGTAATCTAGTATAGAATGATTATTTGAGGGTATATCAAATGAAATATTCAGATTTTCAAGAGATACACGAGTCTATATAAAAAGTATTGATGTACACATCTTTGTTTAATTTCACTTATTTAACTTCTACAGTTGGTAGTCAGATTTTAAGTTACAATTTTCTATTAACAGTTGTCTAACACTAACAGCGTAATTTTGATAGTTTAGATACATATGTACTCAGGACTATTGATAACTATAAGTCCTGATGGTGTGTCTCTTCTAACATAACAACATGTGGAAGTTAGTATACAGAATATAGATCAAGGACACAGTGTTCAAATACAAGGTGAAGTACTTAACAAATTTTGGGCACACAAATCATTAATCAGCGTCCAGTATTTTGTCTCTAGCCTTGAGAAAAGATATCACAGTTGACCATGTGTAAATTAATGTTTTATCTGAATTTATGTTATTCATACCTCTTGAACTCTACAATGAAATTGTACAAAAATACCACAACTTGTAATACAGCTTTCGATCCCCTTGCTTCACACCCTACCCTGCCCCCTCAGGAGCTAGTTTGCAATGCCACTCACTTCTACCCTACCCCATATCCCAGAGGACTTCAATCCATGCCCTTTCCACCTTGCCCTGCCCCGCAGGAATAAGTCTGCAATACATGCCACTCCCACCCTGTACCATCCCACAGGAACTAGTCTGCAGTCCATGCCATGGTAAAGAATAATATCCATTTTGTAACTTTAGCCTGTAATCTGTGCTAACTATGTACAGGCAGTGTCATAGACAGTTAGATTAGGACAACTTGTAATATATGGGGACCTTGTGAATAACCATTTTATTTCATAAATTTACTGTACAGCACAAAACAGGACAACCTGGAATTTAAAAATAGCGTAGAAAATGATGTAGTATAAAAACGTTAGTCCTTCATGTTCTATTTTGAAAATGTTATGAGCAGCTGAATTATTTTGGTAAAATATTGATAACTGTGTTAAGTGTTTTTTTTCTATCCGCTACAGGGTTTTTTTCTATCCCCTTCGTTCAGTGTTTTTCTTAGAAATGCAAAAGTATGAAGAAAAAAGAAACTGTAAGAAAGTAAATTATTGTGTCAATAGCAACAAATGTTGTATTATGTTAGTATGTACATGAAATATATTGGTGTGATTGTTAATAGGCAAAGTACAGAATATTTGAGGAAAAGGAAATTCTAAGAAGGCCACATTTTTGTGGTTAAAATATCCTATTGTAGTATGGCCATTGAATTAAGTAGGGAACAGTTTTTAGGTCAAATACCTCCAGTCCTAAGGTGCGTTGGTATGAGGAGTGGTGTCAGATGATCCTACCACAGACACTTGTAGACTTTGATAACTTTTTAACAATCTTGTAACCAAATTTTACCTTTGTAATCATTTATGTATACTCCTATAAATTTCACTCACTAAACTTTTTAATACAGCACATGATGGCCAAAGATGTGTATTTATGATTATAGCAGTTTGTTATGTGGTATGTATACACAGGTACAATCTACTGGAGTCCCAAGATATTTTACACCAACTTATGCTACAAGTTTACTAATAAAGTTTTGAAATCAATGCAAGTTTATTAGATCAATCCCACTATTATTAGGATTTTAGACATTTGACAAAATAAACACTGTAGGACTAGGAGTATACTAAGACAATTCTAAACATCAACATTTAGTAAGAAGACTTGACCTACAAGTGTCTGTGGGTTGGACTTTTTCTGACCTGATGTCTACAATCTAGTACACAACAGACATGTCAGTTTTACATTGATAAAGTAGTTAAGGTGTGATATGGTCCAAACTATGGCTGATGCAAGAACTGAGTTCCATTGTTTGCATTATTCCTCCAAAGTATGCTACAATTTTAGATAACATATATGCTACTACAGTAGTAAACTTATACAATGTACTCCTATGAAATTAAATTCAAAGCCATAATTCACACGTTTTTGTTATCAAGAGAAGCTACTGGATAATCTACATATTTTACTTATGGTTCTACACCAATTTGTAATTTAACTCACTTATAACAACTTAGAAGTTAAACACCCCCACTTACCCCACCCCTCCCCCCACCCACCTCTCTCTCTCTCTCTCTCTCTCTCTCTCTCTCTCTCTCTCTCTCTCTCTCTCTCTCTCTCTCTCTCTCTCTCTTCTCTCTCTCTCTCTCTCTCTCTCTCTCTCTCTCTCTCTTTCTCTCTTTCTCTCTCTTTCTCTCTCTCTCTCTCTCTCTCTTTCTCTTTCAATTATGAAGGGTCAAACTAGAACTAGAAGCAAAAACAAGTCTTATTTTGAAATGTACTGTACAATGAAAAGATTATCTTTCATGAAAAGTTGGCAAATGTACAGCTGTTGTTCTCAGAATGAATCGTCAGTTCGTGCTGTACCAGCCTATTAATTATTGATTGCTGAAATTTAAAAAATAATCATGATGACCTGATTTGAGGTCAGACACACCTGTTGATATGCCAGCTGATAATAAGCAAGTCAAGGCCATATAACAGACATACTAAACTCCAAGTGAACTGACATTTGATATTTAGTGTTTGTCACAAAGCAACAGGAAGTCAAATTTCCAGAAGTTTGTTCAAGTTAAACAGACTCTATATTCACTTTGATAGATATAAAAAAAACGTCAATTTTCAATGTAAAAATTGTTAGATGTTTAATTAAGATTTGTTTTCACTGAAATATTGATCTTTCAAACACTTATCATATATTAGGAATACTGACCTTGTAGTACCTGTCACAGACTTTTATAATTTATATATTTGCTGGCATATAAGTATTCGTGGTAGTGGTGTGCAGTACAGATAACTGGTAGTATCAGGCTACACTGTAGCTCAATGCTAACACTGGGCAGCCGCTAACACTGGGCAGCCACTAACATTGGGCTGACACTAGCTGCAATAATTGTAGCATTTGCTGTGATTTTGAGGAGTTTTTCATCTGTTTTTGTGTTTTTTTTTTGTTCCATTGTTTAACTGGAAGCAAAACTACAATTCCTGTAACGTAAACACAAATAGATGGAAGCAATTCAGATCTGAATCACAAATTTAGATTTTTCTGCTAAATTACGTCTTACCAGCCCAAAAATTGGACATATCCTAACGCCAACATTAATTACAGAGCCTTCAAGACCGAAAAAGTGTTCAGAGGTACCCCAATTCCGTTATGGGAATTGTAGTGTTTGATTCCAGTTAAACAAAAAGCACAAAAACAGAAGAAAAAGCCCTCAAAATCACAGCAAACGCTACAATTATTGCAGTTAGGACGACACTTACAAGGTTAATCAGAATGGAAATAAGTTGTAATTGCTTCCTTGTGTTATCTTTAACAATACTTTTGTATGTTTATTTTCACAATATAATATTGCCAAATATTACCAGTATTAACACAGTGCTAGTGCTAACATCTCACAAGCATGTGTTAGTAACTGCAAGTGTCTTTTACCAGGCCAATGTTAATGCCAGTGATAGCCTGCCCTCAGATGTTGTCACGTGGTCCAAGTGTACACATGAGAAGCTAATGATTGTCAGATTCCAGTGTGAACAATATGTTATTCTTTGACTGTTAGCTTGATTAGATACCAAAGTACTGCAGATACAGCTGTTACAATTTACATGTCTATAAATGGCCTGGAAATATAAACCTGGAAAAATTCCAAGTTTTAGATGAGTGTCAGACCTAACGTGGTCATACTCAACTGGCCCTAAACTCTGTTCTCACTTTATGTGTACAAGTTTGTGTGACGAAATGGGATGAAAAGTATGGCTAAATAACAACAATAATTATAAAAATATATAATAACAATCATGATGTGATTAAGTGATGAATGTTATTAGGATTTTGGTAATAAAGTAATATCTTAGTAAATTTACTCAACTTTGAAATTTTGTAAAGAAGCCCAACTGCACTTGACATGTGTTCTGTCAGTTAGGATATTTCCAGCAAGGGTTTATGGGTAAAACATCTTATGATGACAACATTTTTACCAAAATCTTTCACACTCTAGTCAAGACAAAGAGATGAGGGGAAAACTAACATAAAATATAATATCTTAGATTTCCTACACTGTCAGTAGTGTTAGGATTTAGCTCATTGAAGGGTTAATCTCACAATGTCAGTGTAACCAGGACATATGTCACAATCAGCTATCTATCATTTTTTTGGACTAAATACAAGTTTTTCGGGTAAAAATAACAATATTTGACATATTTAACATATTTGACAGGTTTAGTCATTTTAAAACTAATGTACAGAATTATTTTTATACTTGATGTGTTTTTTATTGTTGCTTTTTAATGTATGTTGTTTTGTACGTATTTGTTTGTATTTTGTATGTTCTGCGGAGCCTGTAATTGGGATTTCATTCCTGTTGGTTTTCCGAATAAATAAATAAATAAATAAATAAATAAAAATAAAATAAATAAATAAATGTTTATTGCATAACAACATAACATAGCAAGTGATGATAGTAAAGCATTATACAAAAATAATATTACAGAAATTGTGTGAATAAGATCCTGCAGGAAGACTACTGGATGTTCTGATATATATATATATGTGTGTGCCTTCATATCAGCTAGTATATTATCGTATCTCCTTCTGTTGTACAGATTGTCATTGTATCCTCCATATTGGGGCAGTGATACGTATAGGAATATTACTAAAGCCTGCTTCATTATCAATTATATGTATATTGTGTATAATAACAAATATGTAGGGGAAATTGTTGTAAATTTCAGTCTATATTGGTGTACACGTTACCACATGGTACCTACTATATGGCATACCATCAGTATGTACCACATGGCACCTACTATACATGTATGGCGTACCATCAGTACTCTTCAAAGAATATGCTAAATGTATTTTCAGGTAACAATGTGTCCCTTGTTTTCTTTATTTATAGTGTGAGCCAATCTTGTTGTGTGTGTACACCATATGAGAAAATATAGAGAATAATAATACATATATATGTACAGGAAATTGTATCTAAACTGTGAACCAATCCAGTGTGTAAAGTGTTATTCATTGTTTTACAAAACATTAAATCTTTGTACATCCTGAAAGAAAATATGTTTGAGTTGTCAGTGAATGAATGGTCAACCCTTTAATGAATTGGTTTCTAGTAAGTCTATGTAATGACACTCTACAAATAGGGTGTCAGTCTTTAAAGGGTTAAATCACTTGTCTCTTTCTTTACCACTGTGGTCCGGGTACTAGCCCATATCTGGGTTTCATGCCACGTAGTAAGAAACATGACTATCATTCAGTTTGTCTCTGCCAAATAACACAGGTTTTCCTCAATACTTCAGTTTCACCTACATCACTACTGAACCCAATAGGGGTGGCCCTCACTGGAAAGTTGGGAGACAAGCATGGGTATGTTTTAATATAAAGAACTATGTAGGATTCTTATTATTATCTAAAGAAAACATTGAGAAGTTAATCCAATTTAGTGTAAAGGTTTATTGTACTCTAAGAGACTGTGGAGGTAAGGAGGGTTATATTTAGTACAGTTTATAGAGAAAATAAAGTAGGAATTACAAGTTAAATAATTAAAATAATATTATCCTTTTACAATTTAACATGGCAGGAAAAGCTCACTGGTACAGTTACAATGTACTTGGGGAACTAATACAAATTTTACCTGAAGTTACAACCATTAAAAAAAAACTGTTGAAACATATGTTTCAGAATACTGTAATTGAACAGGTCTGATTTGCATGGTGTCATTTTTCAATATTCAGTAAATACATTTTGTATATCTGCCAGACTTTAATAGTATCACATGTATGGAAATATAGATATAGATATCCAGAGTGTACAGAACTAATCTGGTGTACACGTTGCAGTATAACATACGTCATTGAGGTCATACATAACAAGGTATCCTATGTAATTTTATATTATTAATCTTTATTACACTACACACACTACCAGATAGTGTGGTATGGTACAAATTATGAAAAAACAAAATGGAATATGAAATGTTCACAATTGATAAAAAGTATACAATCAATTTGGTGCATGGAGCTACTGGAGAGCTAGTACATATGCAGTTTAAATACATGTATATATGTCTATCCATGTCATGTAGGGAAAACCAGTTCACAGTGTGCCATGATTGACCGGACTTTAACCCAGACTGCAATTATGTAGGCTGATATCTTGGGAGAATGGTTTACTTCCATTGTAGTAGTAGTGTCAGAAAACTTTCCATAAATTATATGAAAAGAAATAACAGTTTACAAGGGTGGAGTTCTTTGATATAAAATATTTAGTGATGACTGGTATGTAGCAATGATATGAAGTTGACGGAGAATAGATTTGGGTATTGCAGAAATTGAATGAGATAGTTAAATCATTGGGGTTTTACTTTCAAATTGGCTTTTCTTGGTTTACTAATGTAGCAGTACTGCATAAATTGTACATGTATATATTTTCATACCATATCTGCTGTCATGTGGGTTTGTATCTTTTAAGACTGACCACCTTTATCTGTGTATGGTATGCAAATTTTAGTTCCTTCCCCCAAATACAAGTATGTACATGAACAAGAAAAGTAGGTTACACTTAAAGCATACCGATTACATAGAAACCTACTTGCAAACTTTGTGTGGGAACTGTACTTTGTGTGGGCACAACATTTTTTTTATATGTTTCCCATTACAGTCATGACTGTAAAAAAGCAAGTGAACAGAAAAAAGTATGATAAGGCATAACTTTTTTCAAAACTGTAACTATAACTTTGTGGCCATCTTCAACACAAGAAATATCAAAGCCAAAAATGACATGCTCAATATAGGAAGTAGTATCATTTTATGTCAAGACAAACTTCACTTTTACTTTCGTGGTCTTGTGAGGAGAAACTACAATTTTAGAAAGTATGGCCATTATAGCCATTGGTCTTGCTCGATCTCTTTTGTTCCTATTGTTTAAAGTTCTGTTCAGGAATATTTTAAAGAAAGTGTTTGATATGTAGTCAACCATAAAATAGGGTGGCAGTGTGCTTTGTACAATCCTTGGAATTATATTGCATTGGGAGTAGTGTTATTTATAGGTTTTAACTTTTATATCCAGCTCTTACTGAAAGACCTGTATACAGTACTGTATGCAAACTTACAACGTTATACATGTACTAATACCCTTGTCACCTTGTGAAAGACTAGTATACTGCTATATGGCTATATGGATATCTTGTGCTCACTGAATTTTGGGAGAGAGGGGGATCATTTTTAGCACAACTGAACATGAGTTCATTTATAGTTCTATATTCATGGTGAAGTGTCTAGAGAGAGAGAGAGAGAGAGAGAGAGAGAGAGAGAGAGAGAGAGAGAGAGAGAGAGAGAGAGAGAAGAGAGAGAGAGAGAGAGAGAGAGAGAGAGAGGAGAGAGAGAAGAGAGAGAGAGAGAGAGAGAGAGAGAGAGAGAGAGAGAGAGAGAGAGAGAGAGAAGAGAGAGAGAGAGAGAGAGAGAGAGAGAGAGAGAGAGAGAGAGAGAGAGAGAGAGAGAGAGAGAGAGAGAGAGAGAGAGAGAGAGAGAGAGAGAGAGAGAGAGAGAGAGAGAGAGAGAGAGAGAGAGAGAGAGAGAGAGAGAGAGAGAGAGAGAGAGAGAGAGAGAGAGAGAGAGAGAGAGAGAGAGAGAGAGAGAGAGAGAGAGAGAGAGAGAGAGAGAGAGAGAGAGAGAGAGAGAGAGAGAGAGAGAGAGAGAGAGAGAGAGAGAGAGAGAGAGAGAGAGAGAGAGAGAGAGAGAGAGAATGCCTGTGTACGTACGTGCATGCACGTGTGTGTGTGTGTGTTTGTTGATTAGTTTACAACCTAAGACTAAGTCACACTGGACTCGTCTCCAGTTAATGTGAATGTAGTACTTTATCATAGCTGTAACGGAAGATATACAGAAAACAGTCTAAAGCTGCCTCGTCTTTTACTTCTTTGGTTCCCCAAAACATTAACAAAAAAACAATCAATATTGTTTGTGTTACAGTTCCAACATATTCATTTATTCTGTAGTTTAAAAGTAAACAACAGCTGTAATTTACTTTTAATGCATCCACAAAGCTCTTGTCCATATGGTGTACTGGCTCAATTTGCTCATAATATATCGACCTTTCCATCGTGAATCACAGCCTTTGTTGAATTATGATGGTCATATGGTTAGAGTGCTTTGACTGGTTTGGTCCATGCTACTCCCATTTGGAGGTGACTGGTCCTCAATGTCTTTCTTGTCTTCTTCACCTTTATGCTCTCCACAGACAACTTCTGATAACTGCATCCTAAAGACACCATTTGTCACTTACAAGCTTGGCGAGTGTTCTTTTTCTTTCACTGTTCCATCAATTTTGAACAGTCTTCCCCAAATACAATCTTCATCATTCTCACTCTAAGTCATCTTTCCATTCTGCCCTTAAAACTTACCTATTTAAAACTTGACTCTCATTCATTTACACACTTCTCTATCTTCCATGTTTTCAAATTGTTTCTCAGTATCCTTTCATTTTGTAACTACATGTAGTTGTATGTCTGTACCTGGAGCTCTTCTTCCGAGAAATACTATAGGTACATTAGAAATTAGCTTTATTTATTATTATTATTATTATTATTATTTTAATTCAAAATTGCTTAAGTCTTTGGGAAGATTTTAACAACCATCATGTACCAATTAAACCAGTGTATAAATGATGTCCTGGTAGGATAGAGGTTGCTGTGTGATGATTTTAATCCCATGTGCCAAGTTGCTCGACAGATTTCATGCTCCCTAGGGCATTAAGAAAATGAAAGGGAAATTTACATTAAGGTTGAGTGATCACCAATTGGGGAGTCAGTTTGTGTAGGTGTTTTAACATGTAAATTTCCCCATAAACCCATTCAGAAAAATCAATATTCTTGAGGAGTCATAACAGGTGCTATTATTTTCCCTAGGTTCCTTGCAAATATTATGCTAAACTTCAAGAAATTCATTTGATATATGCATGTATAATTATTTGTGTGTCTAATTCCACGGGTTCATAACATCATATATTTCTGAACCCGTGGAATTCTATACTTTAAAAATGTCAAAAATAATTTTACAAAACCCTGTACACGTACTGGTGAGATTTGTATGAATTGAAGAAGCTTGTGTGCAAGAGTAGAAATCAGAGAGAATTCTGTGTTTGTGTTTCAATACCTATGAGAATCTATATATAAAATTGATACACAGATCTGATTTTGAAACCATGAAATTTGAGATGTCTCAAGTTCAATTTCCAGAGGAACTGGTATTTTATTTATGTATGTAAATATGAGATTGTGACAAAATTATCAATTTATCATATTTCATTATTATCATATATCATTATACATGGTTTATGTTCCAGTATGACATTAACTTGATGTTTTCAATGACCTCCCACTATGTTTTTGTTAAGGGTGAGTACTAGAAAGTTCCCCCAGGCAGTTTACCAGGATTCTCACACAAGGATTATGGTACTATACTAACTAATTCATGTATTTACGTCATTGAAACAGAGATTTTAATACATGTTGACTTATACACTGTACATGTTTTCATTAGAAAGTCTTCAGTTTTGATATTTGATAAAATCTGTTCTTAAAGATTATTTTGGCTGAAGTCATGGTGCGTCTTTATGACATATTTCATAAATGCCAATCTGGCAATAATTTTTTTTTTCTGAAAAATTGTGAATTGATAATTGAAGCTGTAGCTTCACTTGTAGATTTAACAGTGCTGCATTTACTTGGTGTTGCAAGCTGTACTAGTTATGATTACTGGACTCTCAAACCATAACAAAGATAACGTCACAACATTCCAAAGTAATTTTATTGATAATTGTACCAGTATACCACAAATAAATTATTGTATATTACTATAGGTATGCATACATCTGTCAGTCAGACCAGATAACTAGCATTGAACTATTATTATCCATAGCACAGACCAATAGTGACACAACAGCAATGTTTCCTCAGCTTCCTTGGGAGTTTTAATTTGCGTTTTTATTTCACTGAGTATTGCATATGGACATTCATATTAATTTCGTACTAAACAGTAACATAATCACATAGAATGATGTGTACTAGCACGAATCTACATAGTGTAGACCCATCATTCTCTTACATATCTTTCAATACTTGCTTCTAAAGATATCTGAATACAGTATTTTACTCCAATGAAAAACTGATGGAAATTCCTACTAGATTTTAAATTACCCGTGTTGGATGAATTACACAATATTTTGAAATAGAGGGCAAAGTAATATAAAAATTAAGCAGTTTTTGAATCCAATTAATATCACTACTGAATGGTGTATGGAAAATTAGTAGATTGTTGATTTTATTGACAAGATGGGATTTTTTATAGCAAAGATTATGTTCTACCGTAATTCACCATACTATTGAAATAGAGGGAATCTAATTTTATTCTAAAAGGTCAAAATTCCATTGTATGACATGTATCAGTCACTGACATGCACACACACACACACACACACACACACACACACATGCACACACGTATACGTGCATGCATGCACGCACACATACACACACATACATACATACATACATACATACATACATACATACATACATACATACATACATACATACATACATACATACATACAGACAGACAGACATAGACACACGCACATGCTCACATATACATGAGCACATGCAAACTCACACACACACACACACACACTACACTACACTGCCTCAGAAGTTGTACATATGAAGGGATAAGGGTAGATAAAACATAACTGTTTATTTATTCATAACTCTTTACAAGTGGCATATATGAATGTAGTTTATAAACAAGTAATAAGTAATTGACTTGGCTGTCGATCGTCTTGCTTGTCTCTTGTTTAATGTTTGGTCAGTATGTCCATCCAGTTAGCCATTAAGTGTCTGAGATAGATTAGGTTTTATAATTGTATTGGTGGCTAATAATATACAATCTTTTTACAGGTTAGTACAAACTACATGTAGGGCAAGGTAAAAATGGAAGTTGTCTCTATACTTTCATTTTGTACAGCTTCTGTGCTTAATATCAGTAGAGATTGATTTGGAACCCTAGTACAAAATTGTCATTGGTGAAATTCCAGAGTGAAATACATGACAGTATGTAAATTGTGTATTTAGCAGACCCTAGTATCTATTCAATGTTACCACATGTAATTAATATTATTTCATATTTTAAGACATAAGTAGTGATTATAAAATAAGTCAGGATAATAGCCAGTCTAAAAAGAAAGTATTTTGGTCAGGAATTCTAGGAATTCAATGTATAGAAAACTGAAAATAGGTATATGCAAATGAACATTATCAGATAGTGTTCACAGAATTGCTAAATGTGCTTCGTGGAAATTGTTGGTGATTGTATTTTATTACATCATTGCAATTAATCAAATATTTATGAAATCTTAGAAGCTAAAAAAATCTGTAACCTGTACATTTTATTTGTACCAAGTAAACTTATTTATACTAGGATAATGTACTGGTTTGTCTTTGAATTGAATGGTTGACTGATTGCAAGATAACCCATGACTGCACTCTGGGTTCAAGCCTGCCCACTGTTTGCTGGGTTTGAATATAAATTACCCAGGTCTGTACATAAGGTTGTCTAGTTTGACCCTCTGTGGGTACTCCAGTTTTCTTTTGTGTTAACACTAGAACACTATCAATGTACAGTGGAGATATAAATTATAAGTTCTGATACTGTGTGTGGATTAATTGAATTATATTAATGTCTGGGATGGGTATAGGTACATAATTATGTTTATTTAGATTCGGTTATAATAGTCGTGATGTGTTTTTATCCTTCTTGGATAATGAATTTGATATTTGGTACCTCTAATTTTATTCTTGAACTTGATATTAATGATTTATGATATAAAAAACAACAAGAGTGTTATATGTGGTTTGATGCACTTTATTCAATTTATTGTGAGATTCTATTAATTTTCATATTCATGGAAACATTCTTAAAGTTAAAGACACTGAGACACTTCAGGGAAAGGTCTGAATGTTGTCTTTCACTGGAAATACAAGGCAGTTGTAAAATGTGTGCATAATGTACTCAATGTATGCACAGTGTTCCTGGAAAGAGAAAGTGAAAATTAAACATGTCAGTTGAAACAGAAAGAATGAATGGGTTCGGGGAAACTGTACTCAGTTCTATCATTCATTACATTTAATATCATTGATAGTATAAATAGTGTTTGTCTGGGGTAGACAGTCACTCTGCAGCCATGATCAGATTTGTTAGACTATGTCATGCAGTTGGACTCAATTTATTACTGTAATCTCACACTCAGGATATAGTCGACTCGTGTATGAAATGGATACACAACCGTTGGTGTAGTAGCGGCATCCAGGCAGGTCATCTCATCTGCATATGTTGAATTATTGCTTGCAGCCTTTTCAGTCGTAAACTATACGTCGGTTACTTTGTGATGTATTGTCGTTATTGAAGAGCAGACCGAAACTTTACCTATGGTACTTTGTGTCAAAAGACGTACATTGTACTACATTGTAGACCATACATAAGGTACACATTGTATACATAAGGTACTTTGTGTCAATGTGTGTGTACATTGTATCACATTGTTGTTAGTAAAAGTTAACTGAAACTGTACATAAGGTACATTATGATACATTGTGATTTATTCCACAGTAAGTGAGTGTGACTACAAAAATATCTGGAATCTGTGACTAGTTCACAGGCTTAATTGCAAGAAGTTTGGTTGACATTCTTATTATTGGAAAACTAGTTAACACGGTGATAGGAAATCACAAAATTTCTTAGCAATATGCAAAATTTGTATCCATGGCGATATTCTCATACAAAATACATGCATCATCCATATTGGGTAAGTAACTTTCAGTCAATTCTATATATGTAGTATGGAGTCATTATGGTCAGTTAATTTGAATGGACAGTTTGGAATGTGCAGGTTGCAGGTTGCAGGTTAATGCCTTGCTGCTGCCTCTTTGTTTCGGAATGGCTAAAATCTTTGGGCAAAATTTGAATCATGATTGTGCTTCAGTCAACTCAGCTTTATAAATAGGGGACCTAGGTCAAAGATTGTTATGGTGAAGGCTTTAGTCTTGTACACTTATAGAAGCTGCAATGGATAGTACATATATGCTCTGAACCACACACCTGGTCCCCCATCAACCCAACTGTATAATTTGGGACCGCATATGATAGAGATTGCAATGTGAATGCTTTAATCCTGTGCGCTTACAGAAGTTGCAATGGATTGTACACCCCAGGAGTTGTGGAAGTATATTTGTGCTGCTATAGATCAGTGTCAGGGGTATGAGCACAGTGTTGAAAAGTAGTGTATAAAACTAACATTGATATTTATGTTGTTATCATATGTACATGCAAGTTAACAATGCCACCCATCTGTATAGTACAACAGATATCAATGTCAAAGAGAAATGTACAGTTTGTTTATTCTTATCATTCATATCTAATCCAGTCTTTTAAAGGTGATAACTTATTTTCTTATTAATTGTAAAGTTATAGGCTTGTCCTGTACATTACAGTCACAACTCTTTTACAAGTTGCTAGTTACAACTAATAAAATCAAAGAGACATATTAGAGTTCAGTAAATGTATGTTTGTTTTGTGGTTTGTTTGTTTGTTGTTTGTTTGTTTGTTTGTTTGTTTGTTTGTTTGTTTGTTTGTTTGTTTGTTTTGGGGGGTATAAGGTTTATGACTTTGCTATGTGCATCTCACTTCTTAGTATTTAACACAAACCTAGTGTCCTTGAATAAGATGTAACAATTATCTAATATAACAGAACCCAGTGACGTGCAAGTGTATGTGTGGCGTACTTAAGGTATTTGCACTACTAGTAGTACTTGCAGTGTTCTCTGTACCTGTACTTTCACTGCACGAGTGACAGTGCAGTAGAAAACACTGCAAGCATGAATGCAAATACCCTAGAATATAAGGTTCTGTTATTATTACAAGTTTATCTGAAACATCAGATTTCCCTAAAAAAGTTGCTGTGCGATCGCATGCTTTCATGTACACCTAACGATCGTGCCCTAAATTTTACACAGGTACAATGTATGCAATAATGTTTTCAGTATTGCACTGCAGTGAAAATACCATGAGTATATGTGCGTAACGGTGCAAGTAATCTGTGGTACATATGTAATAATATTTAATATACATGTAACAGATATATGCTATGAGAAAATCCATTCATGCATAATGCCACCAACTGTTGTAACATTACCTAAAGATGATTTTTAATGAGATTGAGAGGAAGTGTTATATGTAAACAGGGGGGACAAATCTGGTAAATCTTGTACACATTTCCATACCTTCTTTCCTGTACCATAATTTGGGTTGGGAAGTCTAGTAAAACTGGATAATTTTCTGTATTCTGTGCAATAATTTAGTGAAAGTGTCTGGTAAACTCATGTAGATATTATCTACATATTACCATTAACAAAAGAACTGCACATCTTTTCTAGATTATTACAGTACCGATTATTTTTGTGTGTATTGTTATTTAATCTTCTTATTTCCATATGTTTTATTAAATAGTACAGGATGTACCCTTATCAGTGAGTATTTGCTAGAATATATAGTAGGTGGATGTTATAGTGCTAAAACATAGTACATGATGTACTCGTTATCAGGGAGTACTTGATAGCATATACAGTAGGTGGATGTTATAGTGCTAAAACATAGTACATGATGTACTCGTTATCAGGGAGTACTTGATAACATATACAGTAGGTGGATGTTATAGTGCTAAAACATAGTACATGATGTACTCGTTATCAGGGAGTACTTGATAGCATATACAGTAGGTGGATGTTATAGTGCTAAAACATAGTACATGATGTACTCATTATCAGGGAGTACTTGATAGCATATACAGTAGGTGGATGTTATAGTGCTAAAACATAGTACATGATGTACTCATTATCAGGGAGTACTTGATAGCATATACAGTAGGTGGATGTTATAGTGCTAAAACATAGTACATGATGTACTCTTTATCAGGGAGTACTTGATAGCATATACAGTAGGTGAATGTTATAGTGCCATGTACTGTACGGTAACCTGGAAATTATACATGCCACAAATCATTATATGAAATATTTTTAGAAATAAATATCTCATCCATAATTTATATTTAGTAGTAGTGCCAGTTAATACATGTAAAGGTTGTACAGACCTCATTCCAGGAGTCCATCATGATCCAAATTGATTGTATTTCTTTTGTAAACTAAATGTATATAGTGAAATATCAGTTAATATGTTTTTTAACAATGCACTTTCTTTTTTCCCTAAATATTTGAAAACAATATATATTTTTTCAATAGTAGTATATTCCATCATCATATGATAGGCATTTATATAGATACAGCATTTAAACCACACTAATCTGTATAAGCAGACCTATAGTGTTTTTCATGATCCAACTGACCCAATATATCTTCATTTCACCAAAGGCATTTTACAAATCAGTGTCCTGTATCAGACAAAAAATCAAAACATTGTTCACTGATTGTTTGCTATGTGATCATTCATTTGTATTTGACATATGGTATTTCCTATTATTTTTTCTGTCAGATATTAGCAAAGATGTATCATGAGGTCTCTAAATATCTTTTACTGATGAAATATTCAGTCAGATATTAGCAAAGATGTATCATGAGGTCTCTAAATATCTTTTACTGATGAAATATTCAGTCAGATATTAGCAAAGATGTATCATGAGGTCTCTAAATATTTATCTTTTACTGATGAAATATTCTTGTCAGATAGTGAAATAATCATGAGATTCCCTTCCAAGAAGTATTTTGATTCTAAGAGTAGAAATTTCATTATTATTGACTATGAGCCCAGAGTGTATGAATGTTTACTCTTGTAAAGATGCTTTATTTTTAATTAACTTGTCTTAATTTCCTTTACTATTTTTCAGAGTCATACATTAGCAATGCTTACAGGATGTGAGGTGTTTGTAAAAGTTCTAGATGAAGCCAGTGTACCCCAGTTTTATGGGACAGAGTATTTTATCCGTCAGTATTATGAAGAAGGTATCAAAGCAGAAGAAGAGGACTTTGCTGTTTCCGGTGTCACGGGTCTCCCGGCAGAAACAACGGAACAGGAGGAAGCTCTTGATTTAAGCTGCAAGAGACAAGACGGTGGTGCTAAAGCAAAACATTTGTTAGGTAAGTAGAATGAATGGCAGGGTATGTATATCGTTGAAGATAACACTATTCTAGTTTATTCTAAGACCATTAACGAATTCCTATCCCTGAATTTAATACTATTTTAAAATATAATATGCTTACTAAAGGAAAAATGGACACAACTGTGGAATGGTTGTGTGCAAGAGTGCTATAAGATAAGGTCAGAGGTTAGGATATAATAATTGAATGTGGATTTTAATATAGAATGCACCATTTCCTAAGAAAAACAAGAAACATGAAACCATAAATAGCTCTTTATTATTTCAAAAGGACCTGACTTTTTTATAGCAAAGTATGAAATTTGTTACTAATTTATGGGAAACATTCCTATCCAGATTATATCATATCTATGATAGTTAGACATTATCCAAACAGCATACTTGTGTGGTAGAACACAACACAGCTCAGTACAGCACAGTACAGCACAGTACAGCACAGTAAATACAAAACAACACAACACAATGCAGTACAGCACAGCACAGTAAATACAAAACAATACAACACAATGCAGTACAGCACAGCACAACACAACATAACATAACTTGGCATATAGCACAGCACAGTACACCTCAGCACAGCACAGCACAGCACAGCTGAAGCAAACACAACACAGTGCAGTACAGTACAATACAGAATGATACAACACTACACAACACAGCACAAATCACCTCAGCAAAACCCAACACAGTACCATGCAGTACAGAACAGCACATCATAGTGCAGTATAGTGGAACTTACAGAACGGTACATCGTAGTATAGTATGTACAACATAGTACAGTATCGTAGAGTGGAACTTACCGAACAGTACAGTACAGAACAGAACAGAACAGAAGAGTATGTATGTAGTGTGTGTGTGTATGTGGTGTGTGTGTGTGTGTGCATGCATGCATGCTTGCATGTGTGTGTATGTATGTATGAGTATTATACACATTATGGTTTTACATTATGTTACATTTTGCACTTTGTATACATAATTATATTTTACATCTTATTCATTCTGTAGAAAATGATGCAAGTGACTACCCAAATCAGGAGGGCTACAATGAACTTCATCGAAATGACAATGACTTTAATCCAATTCATATTGAGCTTGATCCACCTATGACATCAGGTGATCATAGCAAAGGGAAAAATCACAATTATGTGAACAGTACTGACAGGGAAAGACAAAATACCAGCAATGGTAAGCAACGTGCCAACTCAGGACCCGATGCAGCCAGTGTGCCTTTGGCTTATCGACATCCCAAGAAACGACACCATGAGGCCATGTCAAATACCAACAGGGAGATTGATTATATGAATAAACATTCACGTGTGTCACACAAACGGAATTTCTCCAGTAGTTCTCTTCCTGATCAAAGCACTTACAACTCTTGCCAGAATGAGTCTACATTTGTAGATAGTACTAGTAATGGTCCAGTAGCTCTGACTATGGAACCTCATATTCATGTTGAAACCAGTAATTCAGGTTTGTCACATGGACAGTCTTCGAGTCAGGACCAGACAAACCAAATCCAAGAAATAAAAAGCTACCTGATTCCCTTAGCCAATGTCGCTGTTTCCCTGTTACTTCAAAGAGCACAATCACAGAACAGTCGACAACCCATTGACAAAGATGCTCTCATAGCTCAGGCCCAAGCATTGCGGGTAGCTGGAAATGATCCTCAGTCGGCCCAGGCTGAGGAACTTGCCAAGCAAGCTTTTGCTGCAGCACTTGATCTGACTGTGAAGTCTCAGGAACAGAATGTAATACCTGGGAGTACGCTTCATCAAACTCATATTAATCACCCATCGACTGAAAGAGTATCACCTGGACACAAACCTCAGAACTGTAAAACTGTGGGTGTGAAAGATCTTCTGGTACATGAAGCCAAGAAACAAAAAGTCAGCCACAGTGCAGATAACTTGGAAAGTATGAATATTAGTGCATATAATAACCAAGAAACTGGTCAAGCTGTGCCACCTCAGTTGCCTCCCACCTCAGTTCACATGACACCCCAGAATGATGTGATATCACCAAGACAACAACATCTAATCACCAGGCCAGTATTACTACCAGGGATGCCTTTAAGTCAATACAGCCCTACTAGATTCCCACCTCCACCACCCTATACACAACTCTCACCTACCTCTCCTCAGTTCCAAGGCTTCTCTTCAAATCAACAAGTTGGACCTGACCCAGCACTATTATTTCAACAACAGCGAACCCCTCTCTCAGGACTGCCACATCAGCATCACCTGACATCTAATCAGACAGTTAGAGAGCTCCTAGCTCAAAATGTACGACGCCCACCTCCCCTACAACCTACCGCTGCAATCAACACTAACAAACATCTACCGTTACCCCCACCATTGATTAAGAAGGAACCGCGAGATCAAGCAAGACGTGGCAGACAGAGGTCATTTGAGAACTACACCAGCCCACCGGAGAATTTACACATTCCTAAGTCTTCGGACATTGAGAATGGCATAGACATAAACCAACAAAGTGAAACGGAGGAGGTACGACGGGATGGATATGAAAATACTGAGAATAAAGCAAGAGAAAACAAACCACGAGAGAATAGAAATACCAATGGTATTCTGGCAAACATCAAGCAGGAACCACTAGATCCTGAAGATCAAGAAATGAACAGAGAACCTGAAAAAGTTGTACAATCAGCCCAGAACTCTCCTGAGAGAGAAGATGATGATGACGACTCTGATAGTAGACTGTATATTGATACCTGTGAGAACTCGCCAGTAGAGAATGATGATGACGATACCTCATCACGTGATGATCGAGATGACAAAGGATCACAGGGGGATGGTGATGGGAAAGATTCCTCTGATGGCAGCAACCAAGGCAAGGAAGCTGGAGACGACCCAAAGAAAAGACGTTTCAAGTGTGAGATCTGTGGAAAAGTGTATGCCAAGAATGAATCACTGAAATATCATAAGGTATGTCACACTTTAAAATTGATTATTATAGTCATTTCAAGAAAGAAGAATGTATAAAAATGTTTAATAGATGATAGTGATTACTTGTCTTGGTTTCAGAGTTTCACACCTTATTTACTACAACATTGACAGACATTTTTAAAGTTACAGTATAACTTCAGGATACTATATAAACACCAAGGTGCACACACTAAGTAGGGATTTTGTCTGAAAATACTAGCCTAACGTATTGTAACTCTGAATGATATGGCTACTAAATTCTGCCTGTGGATTTGTTCACCAATCTGATGTACTGTTGGTCACATGACTCAACACTAGAATCATGTGACAAGAATGGAATCCTAGATGTGTGAAAATTTTAAAAGGAAGCTCTGTGTATCAAGAAGTTAAAACATGATCTCAAACATGATGGGGGTTGTTTTCAACTACATATCAATTGTGTAGTGCAGTGTTTCAAAGTTTAAATGTCTATGCTGATACAGTAACCTACACAAATAAACTTGCGTCAGTATCTTCCAAGTAAATACAAGCTGCCATAGATGGTGTACGGAAAGCTATTGCATGGCTGCAGGTGTTTGAATTTGTCCTGTTAGTGTATGGTATTAGTTACAGTATCTTAGAAATACTGACATACCAGTAACTTTATAAACGCAAGATAATTATGTTAATTTCACATTTTTTTTGTTTAGATGAACCATAACAATTATAGACCCCATCAATGTGAGACGTGTGGACGAGCGTTTGCAAATCCGTATACGTTAGATGTACATCGACGTATACATCTAAATGAGTCAGACAAACCGTACAAGTGTAAGTACTGCGAGAAAACGTTTGCCACAAGCTCTCATCGCAATGTTCATATGACGCACCACAAAGAGGTGAAATCTTTTGAGTGTTCGATTTGTCGCCGGCGATATCTGAACAAAGAAACGTTGGAGTCTCACATGCAGCGCCATGGTGAACGCAGGTATCCCTGTGAAACATGTGGCATGAGTTTCAAGGCACATGCAGAGCTGACAGAGCATAAGACTGTACATGGTCTATCAAAGAAATCGCAATGTGAGTTATGCGGCCATGAATTCCTTCGCCGCAATGAGCTCCTACAGCATATGACCTTGGAACATCCAAACGCAAAACCGTTTGAATGTGAGAATTGTGATAAAACCTTTGCCACATTAGACAGTTTGCGAGTACATCAGCGATGTCATACAGGTGAGTTACCACACAAATGCCGTTTCTGCTCTCGACAGTTTGTACATGGGAAACACCGAGAAGTACATGAGATGTCACATTTCAAAGAAAACAACAAGAGTATGAATATTCAAATGTTGGTCAATACTGGTGGAAAGCTGTTCTACCAATGTGAAAAATGTGGACAGATCTTTACCGAGCTCTCCCATCTACAGACGCATCAAAAACTACACAAACTACAAGAGAAGGAAGAAGCCATGGCAACTCAAGCAGGAATGCCAATACCAAATAAGGTGCTGCCACCAATTAATGAGATGCCATCAGGTGCAACTATCATACCAGTTTCATCAATGCCTCCAAATTCGCTTGGTTTACATGATTCTGTTTCGATGAGCAATGGTCCACAGATAGCCAATGTAGTATCTCTTCATCCCACAGCAGGAGATCATCCAGGTGAGCATCCCGGTGTAGTGGGTATGCAAAGGAATGTTCCAATGATGCCAATGTCTAATGCCTTACCAGTAACAACTCCAGGTGCTACAGCAAACTTACAAAGCCCCCCACCACTGGAAAAGAGACCACCGATGATGTCTCCAGAGGCTTTGGTCCCCACTAACCAGCACAACTCAGCTACACCTCTCACCAATGTTGTACAAAGTGATGGTAGTATTTCATCAAAGAGTGAAACCCCAAATGCTAAGATGAATCTTTCAGATACACAACTCACTAGGGTCAGTCCTCCTAAGGGAAGATATCCACAGAGTACTAAAGAACAGACAGCAACCATATCACGATGGAACAGTGAAGACAATGAGAAAAGACTTGAAACCAGTGACGATAGGTCTTCAGCTACAGCTCATCTCTTGCAGCTTGCCACAGGCAGGGGAAATGTTAAAAATTAAAATCACAGGAACCTAATAAGTGGAATAGTTTAACAACTTATGAAAATTTATTTGAAGATTCACCACGCAGTATTTCTACTATGGGATAGAAAGATGACTAATTAGAATAATTTGCACTTGTTGTGACATTTGTTAGAAATCCTTCACTCTCCTGCACTGTTACATACCCCATACCATTCACTCCATTGTAGGAATGTATACCAGTAAGTACAAATTATATACCGTCGTGTACATATTTGGTGTTGTATGAACTCATGCTTTATTCACCATGTTCTCAGTTATCCCAGGACTGACTTTGAACTGCACCTTGTCCTATTAATATCACACAGTGTATGTGTAACTGTATTACTGAAAAACAAATCCACCATAGAGGGTAGTATAGCTCCAAAACAGAGTTGGAGCTAGGCAATAAATTTGGATGTACATTGATACAAGCCTTATAATTGCATCCGAACTGAATTTACAAGAAATTTATCTTGATGGGCATTATCGATTATTAGATTGACTCCTAGTTGTACATGTAAAGTCACAACTTGAACATTTCTATATCTTATTATGTGGATACTTGCAACATATTTTGCAACCATCCTCAGACACTCAGTATCTTACAGATTAAGTGAGTATAGCGTAATGCAGATAAAAAATGTTGACTTTTTGTTCAGTCATCCATTATCATATTTTGGTGACGTAACCATATTTGTGTAAAGTCAATTGTGTCTTATGTCTTAGATTTTGTCTTCTTTTGAGGGAAATTTTAAAAAATATAGATTTACCGTTATATAAACCAAAACCTTGTAGAAAACATAGTCAGTAGAGAGAAAGTCATCATCTGCTATCTATGCTTGAAACTATCAGTGTTGAAGTTTTGTTACATTTCAATTTTTGAAAGCTTCAAATGTGAATGATCTTGCACCTGCAAAAATGTTTTGCTTGGAATAATTATGAATTGATTTAAGGAATATCTAGTTTGGGTTGTCTGGAACAACGATACCCCCACCAACCCTTCTAAAGATATTGGATTCAGTCTTATGTGCAGGACCGCATATTTTTTAAAGGCTGAACCATTTGTTATCTAGGGGTGGTAATTTTCTAGGATCTTGGTTGGCCAGTATTTTCAGTAACCTGGTTCTTGGTATATTTGGTACAGTCACTTTACATATGTTTGTCCAGCTAGATTTTAAACTGTTACATGTAATTGATTAACAGTATCACAAATGTATGATGTCATTGAGTCACCAATTCAATGACATCATCATTCTCAGTGTATCACTTCCTAAGTTCCATAACATCATTAGTCATATGGTGTAATTTCACTAAGTCCAAGAGCTCCTGGTGTGTGATGTCATCAAATTACCGTATACATGACATCATCAGTATCAGTGAATTGATTTTCACCACATTGATGACATCATTGATTTCAACATTTATATGATGTCATCAATTCACTAAATGTATGGCATCACCAATCTCAGGGTACTGATTTTGATGACATCATTGATTCTACCAGTTGTCGTTAATTCACCAAATATATATGTAAAATTATCTATTTCAATTGAGTGTACTGAGTTTGACCACACTGATAACACCAGGCCTACTACATCAACAATTTTACCAAATACCGTCTTTTAAAGTAATAATAGTCGTGAAAGTTGGAATCAGTCACTGCTGTTAAAAGAAAGTAAGTCAGCATAGTTTTACACCTGTACTTAACTTGTAACACATGCTTATTAATATGCATAAAAAGTTGTCATGTTTGTTTGGTGCTTCAGTACTCCAATAATGCAAGTGCGACTTTACAGCATAGTAGGGTTTTCATAAATACATATTGTGCAAAAACAGAAATTATAATAATTCTCCTTATAGGTAAGATTAGGACAATTATATTTTAATTAAAAGGCAGATTCAAATCTGTATTTGTCAGTACTGTACATTTTTATTGAGTATATCAAGTGTTTTTTTATGTAAATTGTATTTTAGCGTTGTAGTGATACATAATGATACAATCATTTGTTTCAGGGAAGAAAGAACTTAAGAGTTTCAGATCTTAAGTCAGAAAGTATTTTGTTATTGTAATGTTATTCCATATATTCTAAATGATTTCAATGGTGGTAATGTTTTGACTTGTAATTGAACACTAAATCGGATTATTTGATTCTTCTCTTTTATTAATGTCTTGACAAATCTCACATAGATAGTAACATTGTAATGTTATGTAGGATGCATATTACTTTTGTTAATAAGTCTGCAATTTCTAGGCAGACCTAGAGGAAAAACAACACAAGACTCAGGTGTATGTGAAAATTGATATACAATCACTCGTTCTGGTAACAGACATGATGTAAATCACATACTCATAACAGACATGAGTCAATCCAGTCTGGTAACAGACATGACATTTGAGTAACAGACATTACATTCTGGTAACAGGTGACTTTATGTAACAGACTTGACAGTCATCCCATTCTGGTAACAGACAAGACACATGAGTAACAGACACAACAGAAATCTCATTCTGGTAACAGACATGATATTTGAGTAACAGACTTAAAACAAGCATCCTATCTTGATAACTGACATGGCAGTCATTCCATTCTGGTAACAGACATGACAGCCCATTCTGGTAATGTATGCTACAGTGACGAGTCACCCATTCTTGTAACAGACTCGACAGTTGCCTCAATCTGGTGACTTTAACAACAATCACCCATTCTGCTAACAGACATGATAGTGATCCTAATGTGGTAACAGACGTGACAGTCACCCATTCTGCTAACAGACAACAGAAATGACAGTCATCCTAATGTGGTAACAGACATGACAGTCATCCTACTATAATAACAGACACGACAGTCATCCTAATGTGGTAACAGACATGACAGTCATCCTAATGTGGTAACAGACATGACAGTCATCCTAATGTGGTAACAGACGTGACAGTCATCCTAATACGGTAACAGACATGACAGTCATCTCATTCTTACGTGTAGAGATGTACCATTGTAATGCTATTGTGCAGTGTTGTGTAGTATTGTCAAATGTTTTATTCCATGTATTTAAGTTTTTCTGTCAAAACATTTCACCATTGATAAACAAAAAAAAGCATAGCACCTAATAGCTAAAGGGGAAATTGCTTTCTTATATACATACTAGATATTCCCCTACTCCCCCTTTTTTTTAAAGTTATCCAGATTCTTTCCATGTAGTCATTTATAACGTAAGATATTTCCATTTACAAAATTCAGTGTTTGACTAGAACAATTATTCAGTGGGTGATTTTTGTTTGTTTGTTTGTTTGTGTCTGGTTTGTTGTGAAAACGGAATCTTAAAGGATAAGATTTTAAACACGGGCATTATCAATATCTCTGGTGTGCATAGAAACCAAATCATGAAGTAAATGATTTGCAATATTTTCGTATATTACAGTATTTTTCAAAGCATACAATTCATTCTTTTTCCATCTCACTAGTAGCCATAAGTAACAAGAACAAGTGGCCTAGGTCATGTGATTATCACATGATTGTCATGTGATCCGATTGATGCCACCATAGGTGAAGTCAAAGCAGATGGCATAACAGAAAAGTGAAATGTCGTGTCTTGATCATGTGATCATCATGTGATAAGTTGATTCTACCATAGGTGAAGACTCAAACTAGACATGGCGTAAAAGTGAAATGTTTTACATTGATCATGTAATGGTCATGTGATCAAGTTAGGGCCACCACAAGTGAAGTCCAACTAGATGTTGATCAGTGTATCTGTCATGAGAAATGAAATGAATTTACAAACATTATACCAATTTCTACAACTAGTTGTCAGCTTTATGTTTTGTCTTGTTTGTTTGTTTATTACCCAGAATTCACTGGCTTTTATCTCTTACCTATTTAGTACCATGTTATTTCTTTGTATACCCTATTCACCATATTACCTTCTAGAAACCAAAAAAAACAACTTATATGTAATATTTCCTTTATATTCAGGAGACAGTATTGAGTAGTTTTGGTAGCAAAGACTCTTTCAGACTTTCAGCAAAATCAAAAAAATTATACAATTCAACCTCATTACTTGTTCTTTGTTTGTGTGTTTGTTTTTGTTTTGTTTTTTGTAGTAAAAAAGTAATACGTCAGTTAAAAAGATAAAAACCTGAAAAAAAATTTAAATGTATCAAAATTCTTTGACTTTGATGCCAGTAATTTGAGTTGTTAAAATTCCATTCTTGCCTAAAAAGTTTGGCATGGCCAGTAATGTTGATATAGCATCATAGTTGCTATGGTAGTAAGCTGAGAGTGCCTTGACAGGAGACGATTTCAATGAACAGCGCCCTCTGGTGATGTAATGTAGGTGTATCAGTTTTAAAGAATAGCACCATCTAGTGGTATTATTTAATTTGGTGTAGATCAGTTAAATAGACAGTTTTATCATGGATATTTGTGAATTTTCAACGTCATTTGAACATTAGAGTTGACTCAATATGATATTGAAGTAGATTCTAGCAAATACAAACTGGTTCCACGGCCATGTCATTGTGAATGACAGATTGCATTGTTAGAGGGCGCTGTTCAATAGAAGATATATATTACTTGAAATGTAAAATATGTAGATGTATATATTGGATTAACTGCTACAGTTTGGTTTGTGTAATGTTAATGGTAATCGTTATTTTAGTGGATGGTTGTAATTTATTGCGTTGATTTGCATATATTGTGAGATGTATAACATACAAGATTCCTTTCTCAAACAAAATGTATTGTGTGTTTCCATTATTTACAAATTCCGGTCAGCTTTCCATGATTCCTTCAAGTTTAATTCAAATTTTGTTAGAGTGATTGTAAGCTTCCCAGGGTTGTTTTGCATTTAAAATCTTGGAAATAATATATAGAAAACCAGTGTCTTGCAAAAACGGAGAACAATTTAAAAAAAAAAAAATTATTTGTAAAATAAGAGACTTGTCAACTAATATTGAAGTTGCCTTTAATGTGACTAACTCTTACATGATAATAGAAAACAAATATGAGATGTTAGATGACATTAATGTCTTAAGAGACAGCAATTTAAGGGACGTACATTTTATGATGCTGTTAATTAGCTTCCTAACTCTAAGACTAACAGTCCCCTAGCTTCCTAACTCTAAGACTAACAGTCCCCTAGCTTCCTAACTCTAAGACAAACAATCTCCTAGCTTCCTAACTCTAAGACTAACAGTCCCCTAGCTTCCTAACTCTAAGACTAACAGTCGCCTAGCTTCCTAACTCTAAGACTAACAGTCCCCTAGCTTCCTAACTCTAAGACTAACAGTCCCCTAGCTTCCTAACTCTAAGACTAACAGTCCCCTAGCTTCCTAGTTCTAAGACTAACAGTCGCCTAACTTCCTAACTCTAAGACTAACAGTCCCCTAGCTTCCTAACTCTAAGACTAACAGTCCCCTAGCTTCCTAACTCTAAGACTAACAGTCCCCTAGCTTCCTAACTCTAAGACTAACAGTCGCCTAGCTTCCTAACTCTAAGACTAACAGTCCCCTAGCTTCCTAACTCTAAGACTAACAGTCCCCTAGCTTCCTACTTCTAAGACTAACAGTCCCCTAGCTTCCTGTAAATGATATTTATGTTTGATTTAACTAGTGTTAGAATTGTTGTCACACAAATAAACAAGAAATTCAATAAAACACACACACACACACACACATACATACATACATACATACATACATACATACATACATACACACACACACACACACACAGACACACACACACACATACACACACACACACACACACACATACACACACACACACACACACACACACACATAAAGTTTATTGTACAGAAAGCATAGGGATCTAAGTATAATACAAATCTTGCCAAATCACCACCTCCAGATATCTGTAAATGATTCTTGCCAGATCACCACCTTCAGATATCTGTAAATAATTCTTCCAAGAATTTTGTTTTAGGAAAATGCATAATCTTATCTGTTCTGAATAAAAACCTAGAAAGACCTTTGAAAATTACTTTATTGTGAGAAGATGATTATGTACACAATGAAATTGCTGTAAATATCCACAAGGGAAAGGAATCTTGTATACAAACCAAGTACATCAGAATTTGAAATAGTGTTAGGGTTTTAGTTGATGAAGAATATTGTGAAAAGAGCCTCATCCAGCTGAGTAATATTGATAAAAGTTTGATGCAACTGGTGAAAAAACGTGTGTTAGCTTGAGTAAAGTGAGCCAAGAGAAGATTTCATGCAAAGAGAAATTAGGTATTAAAGACAATAAGATAACTGGTGTAAAAACAACAGCAGGTCCCTCTGAATGATGTGATGCCTTCATCAGTTTGTTTATATCTGTATAACTTTCAGTTAATAAACTTTAATGCAACAGTTATAACATGTAGTGTTGTAATCAGTAAACAGAGTTATGGGATCCAGGATTACCTGGTGTTTATACTTTAATAAGTTAACAACATTAATTACATTTTGTATGTCTTTGCATGAACCTTGTCTCATTCATCATTGCTATGAGTAAGCAAACACACTGGTGTTATTCTATCAGTTGTAATAAGTAATAAATTGTGATAGTGGGTGTAACATGATTAAATACTATGTCACAGAAATTTGCCTTTTTTGCCTGCTATGTACGTAGGTAAATTTAACATTCACACAGTTGCTTCCTTGCTTGTTAAAATTTAGAGTAATTCTGATCAATTTTAATCTAAATTTGAATTGATTTAATGTCAAACTCAGTGTTCAAAGTATGGATCTATTTATGTCCAGGTATCATGGTTTATTACTTAAACTGGTAGTGAATGAACTTACAAACCACAGTGTTTGTTGATAATATTTGCCTGGGTGTGGCTCATCATAATTTTCATTATTAAATCGTAACAGTATTTTAAATTTATCTGTATGTTTACATGACACTCCTGAATACATGTATGTTTATGTCATTGTTATGAAGTAAATTGTAGTGAAAACTCGATCCAGTAACAGGGTTGTACTCAGCCTTGCAATAGATAGTGATAACAGGTGCTAATGTGAGATGTATTATGCAAATTATAAATTTGCATATAGCATTCCTTGTCTGTAATATCCTTACAAACATTTGATGGTTCTGTTTTCCAACATTTCAGCAAGAAATGTTTACAACACTGTCGTGTGAGAAGCGTTGTAAGTGTGGATGACTATATACAAATAGGCCTAATGCGGAGGAGTTCAACTCTATTCCCATCCCTCACTTAACACTAAACCAACCTCCTTAGTTTCGATATAAATGTGTGTCTATTTAGTATTATACAATCAGCCCACTCTTCTGCATTGTTGTACTCATGAATGTGCAGCCAATGATTATTATTACTTTGGCATAACAAGTGACAGGAATTAAAACGACCTATTGTGTGACTGAGCTGTGCCATGAACCTGTGTACAACAGGTGTGAATCACAGTTGTATGTATGTGAGAGCAGTTGTCATTAAGTACATTATTCAGGAGTGTAAATGTGAGATGTCAATTTGTTGTATGTGTTGTTAGTTTTATAATTAAAACTGAACTTAGGCTGAATGTTTACAGGAATAGTGATTTGAGACTGAGTATGGTCATTACTCTCATGGTTAAACAAATGTAACTTTATATATCATCAAATTGGTCTTTTTCACAACATTCCAGAAATCACTAGCCTCTTGTCAAAAATAACATGGATAAAAATTGTATGAAGTGAAATTGCTAGGTATGTAAAACCACAACAATTGAAGTGTATAGATCACCAGCAATTTTACACATCCTGGCAGATTTAACATTATCCAAAAGTGAAAGACCGCAAAGTCTTTGGAAAGAAATTATTAAGACACTGATTGGCTTAAAGTTTATGTAAATTACAACTGAACACATGCTGATTGGCTAACAGTTTATTTTGGTATTAAGTATGCTGATTGGCCAACAGTTTATTTTGATGTTAAGGTAAACCATGCTGATTGGCCAACAGTTTATTTTAATATTAGGTAACCGATGTTGATTGGCTAACAGTTTATTTTAACATTAGGTAACCACTGCTGATTGGCCAACAGTTTATTTTGATAACATGGTAAACCATGCTGATTGGCTAACAGTTTGCTATTATAACAAACAAGTTTTGGGTTTGTTTTCAATTTATTCAAGTAACTCATCAGTATTTACAAGGTTACATTTCTAAACTGTTCTATCATAACAAACAAAATGATATTGGTGATCAATCTAAGTGATATTGGTATTCTTATAGGCCATTTAATTTCACTAAAAAGTGTTATATTTGTAACGTTAATCCTTGAAAAATTTTAAGGCACAAAAATAGAGTTTTTTCTTCCTTTGTCTACTACATATAAAAGATATCAGAAGACAACATTTATCAACCTTTGAAGTTATTGTGAAATATAACAATTTGGAGAAAAAGTTACATTTTGGAATGCAAAAGAAGAGAAATGACGACACTCAGTATAAATAGAATGAATTGGTTTGTTGGAATTTTGTAAGCCTACACTTTATCTTCTGTAGCAAAGTTTCACACAGTTTTTTCTTTTTTTTTAAATAAACAGGTTTAATATATTTAGAGCTTTCTCCAGTATCAAAGTGCCAGTAATTAATATTTACAGAATATCTTCAGATATTTATAATTACCATTAGCATCTAAACTATTGAATTATTTTAATGCATGCAAATATTTGATTACTTTGAGACTAAAAAAAAAATTTAAAAACACAGGTCAGTATCAATTGGTGATTTCATGGCCAGTATTTTAATAAGATTGAAATCACTCGTACACATTTACCTTTTTGAATCGAATGTCAGATTTATGCAAATATGATTTGTTATACCTGAGCCTATTAAATAGTAGTTAAAATAGAACTATTAGCAGAACTTATTACACTCACTGCACTAGGTAGGCATATTTAATATAAGTAAACTAGGGTGCCATTGATTTGCATATTAAGTAATGATTTGTTTGGTATCTTATAACCCAGGTGGAATGTGTGAAACTTTGATACAGAATATTTTTTACGAACAGTACTCAGAAAAAGAAATACTAACATTCACCCCTAATTCTATGTAAAATAGAGTAATCCAATGGTAAGATTTGGATGGGTTATTCCAAGTTACTACATGTTTTAGGGGTATTTAGTAGTTGCTGAACATTGTCTTTTGAAAGTAGTCTAGCATCTTATGTAGCCTTGAACTTGAAGAGTTTCTAATTTAAGAATGAATTTATACATAAGAAATATTTCTATAATTCTGAAATCAGTTTTATAGTGAGCATAATGGAATCTAATTTGAAGGTGTATATTTTTATAAGGTTTACAATGAACTAGACCTGTATGTAGTTGGAGACAGTTAGTTGAAAAATGTTGGCAGTTAGTCACATGACTACTGAACGTTTTGTGCATGGCAATTTGAGTGAAATAAATTAGAACTTGGTTTTGCTGGATACAGATTTTGTGTCAGTTTTATTATGTGTGTGTGTATGTATGTATGTGTGTGTGTATGTATGTGTGTATGTATGTATGTATGTATGTATGTACGTATGTATGTATGTCTGTATGTATGTATGTATGTATGTATGTATGTGTATATGCATAGTATGTATCATTCTCTCTTTCTCTACCTTCCGACCTACCTACCGGTACTTACCTATCCATCCATCTATCTATCTAAGCAAACAAAATCTGATTGCCAATTAGTATCGTATGACAATTTATCGAATGCCTAAACATATATACAAATACATGCAAGTCTTCATCACAGCCATGGCCGTGCCCATAGCAACAACCCAGCAACAGTATCTATTGCATAGAGAAGAAGTTTATGCTACAATGGCAGTGGCAGAAAACAAACAAGATGTTATCAGTGTCTGAAATGTGTTTATGTAAATAATCACAAAACTTGTAAACAGGAAGTCAGGGCATCACCTTAGTAACTCAGGAGTTGTAGCAATACTAAGTGAGCTATACTTTCTACAGAACTGTTCAAATTTTATCTTATACATTACAGATAATCATAAAAAGAAAACTGTAAGTAGCATTTTATTTATTAATTATTTCATTAGTCCCCGCCGGACTAAGTCCAGGACGGGGACTTGTGGATTGGGTTCCGTCCGTCCGTCCGTCCGTCCGTCCGTCCGTCCAGAGCCATTTCTTGGAGACTATGGCATACAGATGCACGTCAATTTGTTTCATGATATGATCCAATATGGCTGCCTAGCAGCCATTTTGTTTGTGAATTTTCCCTGTCCAAAGCCATAACTCAGACATGCTTGAACAGATCTCATTCAAAGTTGGTATTAGGACAGTGTTCTATGACATACATGTGCATATTCATTGTTGTCGTGATACAATCCAATATGGCTGCCTGGCAGCCATTTTGTTTGTGAATTTTCCATGTCCAAAGCCATAACTCAGACATGCTTGAACAGATCTCATTCAAAGTTGGTATTAGGACAGTGTTCTATGACATACATGTGCATATCCATTTTCGTCGTGATGCAATCTGATATGGCTGCCTGCCATTCTCAATGACTTGTTATAGAAAAATCAAATAAATAAACTGGTGTATTTAGGCTAGAATACACTGTCAATGCAAATAAATTTTCTTAAACATTAATGTATGATACAATGAAATATATGAAGAAAGTAATCTCTGTCTCTCTCTCCCTTTCTCAATATTTTCGAAACCATATAATTCACAGATAATTTCAAAGTCTTGGTGATTAGATACTGTGAAGTTTGCTATGCTGGGAGTCCTTTTAGTTGATTGGTCAGCTGGATGGATGGGTGGTTGATAGATTAGTGAATGTGTCGAGTAGAGAGTGTGATTCATTGTCTTGGACACATTTGACAAGCTTGCATCTTTTCATTCCCTGTCAAAAAAGATCAAAAATAAAAACTAGAATCAAACTTTATCAAGAACAAATATATTTGTTATCAGTATCTTAGCTTGAATCTCAATTTACTGTGACTTTACAGTTGAAACAGGGTCGATGCAACATTTCACAATTGAAAACATTAAAATCATCAAGTCAATGTGTAATGTTATTATCAGTAGGAAAGTAAACAATCGAAAACATTAAAATCATCAAGTCAATGTGTAATGTTAATATCAGTAGGAAAGTAAACTATTGAAGACATTAAAATCATAAAGTCAATTTGTAATCAATTCAGTAGAAGCATGGCAGTATAAGGGCAGTCTCACCTTATACATCCATGGTAGAAGCCTTTTCCTACTGCATTGTAAAAGAATAGCAATATATGGTTATCACTTTTCATTGTGATTGGGTAAAGGGTTGTGCTGTGCGTTGTGTCTTTGTTATTGTTAGTTTGAGTGACAATGTATCTGTCTTCATATAAAAACACCATCATGTCCCAGCAGTGAAACACCACAAAAACCCTGTTTCCACTGTACTAAAGTGTACGTCTCATGTTGGTTTGTGGTGCCAGGAGAACGAGTGACACACATGTGCCTAACATACACTAGATAATTATCATAAACTTACCTTTTCCAGGAAGCTTCATTTGAGATAGATGATTTGCTTGGATCCACCACAATGTTTTATGACCTCTGACCCAATTTTCCATATTGGAAATTCTATGCCCATATGTGGAGAGGCCAAAGGAAGGATATGATACATCTTTTCATGAAGATAGATATCATGTGGAGAGGGTGGTTGTAAATCACACAGAATTCCACAGGTATATCGCAAGTTGTGAAGTTGACTTGTCCTATGTTCTTCAACGTAACCAAAAAGCTCTGCCAGGAAGTAGAATGGATTTGTATCATTCACCGGCTCTATTGAGACTTTTATGAGACGTTGTTCGAGTAAATGATCAACAACTTCTATTGTGCATGAGAATTGGCCATCTATCACAAACGTGCCAACATTACGGTAGATTCGGAAATACTGGCACACTTCAAGGCATCTTGTCATCAGTTTGCGGTGAATGATGTCAGGTTTGAAGAAACCAAAGTCAAAATAAAACGTCTGATGTGGATTTCTTGGACAAAAAAGAAACTCTGTCGGTCGGAGATACAGCGGTCTGGCATCTGGTACGAAATACTCTTCATTGTTAGATGGAGATTTTTCAATCAAGACAATAAAATTGTACTCCTTCAGAAGCGCTACCAATACATCAACATAGTCAACTGATAGGTTTTGAAGGATACTGGTCAGGAGGGCATGATGGATAATGCCATGTGATTTAAAACGGTTGGACATATCAATAAGATGAGGATCACTCTCACTTAAAGTTAAAATAGCCAGGATGGCTTTGACAGCCTTGATCAGAACTACTGGGTTGAAAACAACAAAATTTGAGAGAACAGGATGATTTGTCCTGTGAATCACCTCACCACAGTGATCCAGATAACCCAGCATGTCTAATGCATCTTGTCGTTTTACAACATCACTAGCTTTCAACATCTTTTCAAGTACACTATCCAAGGGTACGATAGTGGATGTGTGGTCATCTTTTCTCATTTGGGCAGGGTTACATAGGTTACTTAAGTTTCCTCCTTTTGATGTGAAAAGGTGATTGTAAACACTGTACCATCTTATAGGAGTTCTGGGCATCTTATTCCTTAAAGAGAGTACTTTATTCTTCAACGTCTTCAGTAGATTATTTACATCCGGGCATCGTTCTTCCCATTTCAAGTTATCAATAACAAATAACGGTGCATCAGTTTTCGAATTTATGGCTAGTCGGTGACAATATATGGAACCAATGTCACACGTAGAGTTTGTACCATGTAGTTTCTTCTTGAGATACCAAGATATATTAGAAATAGTGCAAAGTGGGACACTATCTCTATGTGTTCCAACAAGGAATGTTACAGATTGCGGATTTGAGCTGTGTGTCAAAATTGAATGCAGCCAGAATATCAACCTATCCAGCTCCTTATCCCTGTCGTCTATGTTTTGGAATTTTCTGAGATCAAACAGTAATAGGAATATGCTATATGTCGGTATTAACACCTGATGGGTCTGGTAGTATAGGTCATCCCCATAGAAATCAGTCAGCTTCACAGTTACAGGAAAAGGCTCTCTGCCCATTTTGTGGTACATGGTGACATGCATAGCAATTTGATCAATAGGCATGGCTTCATTGAAAATCAGTTGTCGGTAAAGTTCAATCATTAGAACAGTCAGGAAGGATAGTATAGCAACTGCAGATTGGATACAGTAATCTGTTGGCAACTGCCAGCCAATCAAATGCCCACAGTATCCACCAATAGCAATTGTTAATGGAAGATACCAAAGACCAGAAAAGTGCCAAATAACATTCAGTCTGGCACCACATGGTAGAGCTGAATTAGCGAAGAAACTTTGCACGAAACCTGCTACCAAAAGAGTTCCAAGATCAGTATTAGAGTATTGTATTATGGGAATGAAGAGAAGACAAAATGCAGTCATCAACTTGGTCTTGGCTGACCATTCAGCTCTTACTTTTTGGAAGATAATACATGCTGCAGCACCTATGAATCCCCCGAAAATGACAGCTATCTTCTGACCTGATGAGCACGCAGACATTTGTACACATGCACCTCTTGTGTCATCAGCAGTTTCATTTGGTGCTAACATACCACAAAATGCAATGATTACACCAAAATGAAGACTTGACTTTGCAAACACACCATACATGAACCCAAACGACGCAAGAAACAGAATAAACACAACATAGGTTTTTAGGTTTGCTGCATCACCATTTTGGAGAATGTTGTGACTAATGAGTAAGACTGGATCGACTGTTACCAAGTACAAAGACAGACAACTAGATACCATATATGTAGTTACGGGACCATAAATATATGATCCAACAAATAGACCTGTCAGAAAGACTAAGGCAGCAATATTTCTATTAAATGTGTTCCGGTCACTAAGGTACATCAACCATACAATGAAACCTAAGCAAAATATACCAAGATAATACTTCAGTTCCCAGTTATTTAAACCTTGTAATTCTATTTCTTCCTTAGCTCTGGTATCTGCTATTTTCTTTGCCACATACTTTAGTAGTCTATCTTCGTACTTACAGTAACCTTCAGGGATACCACAAAAGTTTGCATCCACTTCAGCCAGGTTAACTTCCATTTCACATTTATTCCTGTCCTCAAAAGGCTCTACATTTTTTCTGGTAAGATTCCTCCATAGAGTTGTTTTACCAGACCCAGTATCTCCAAGTATCATGACATTAATTCTGTCTGACTCGATATGCCCGTCCGTTTTTGCTTCATGGTAATGGGCTTTGGCATCATCAATTTCAGAATCAGACAGATCACTTACAGTAAAAAAGCGTGCTCGTTTGAACTTGGACTTGTTCTTTTGTTCATCTGCCATCATCATAGATTTTTTTTATAGCTCTTCAATCTGTGAACATTTAAGATATGATACCGTGTTTAAAGACTGGGTTTCGTACGTACATACATACATACATACATACATACATACATACATACATACATACATACACACACACACGCATACATACATACATACATACATACATACATACATACATACATACATACATTTGCACATACATACATACATACATACATACATACATACATACATACATATGAACATACATACATACATGCATACATACATACATACATACATACATACATACATGCATGCATGCATGCATGCACGCATGCACGCGCGCGCGCACGCACGCACACACACACACACACACACATACATACATACATACATACATACATACATACATTACTGAAATCATTAATTATGCTAATTCTTCATTAATATTCATAGAATGTTTACCAAAACTTAATCAGTTTTACTATTGTACTATTATTTACTATTTACTATTAACTTTTAAGTCAGGATAAATCTCAGTACGGGAGTGTAACCCTCTTATATATATATACCAGTATTATTGTAGCTGTAATTTTTGTGTTCATATCACTTGTCACTTGTTACTCCACCCACACCCACTCCTTCCCCTTAACCTCTGTACTCATGCTTGACATTCTTTCTGTTGATGACTTTTAAATGTGTCAAGCTAGTGACTCACATACAAGAAACAAAGCATTTTTAGTGTTTACATCATGTTTATGCAAAGTGTTAAAGATTGGTATGTCATTTGTTATGCTATGTCTTATGTGGCATGTTGTTCAATTATAGCCAACCATAACCTAGGATAAAAACCATTCAAATGCCAGGGTTAAGTTTAATTTGAATACTAATGCAAATCGGAAATCCTAACGGACCAATCAAGTCCCTTTCTTATCTGAATGAGCAAAGTGAACATCATCTAAATGAGATGTTCTAAAATTCTTTGTCACGGTAGTCACATGTACCAGGACAGAGTTCGTCATTGGAAATCTGCACAGAATTAGAAGTCTCCTCTAAATTCCATGCTTAAACCACAGACAATACTTGTCTGTGCTTAAACATAATGGCTATAAATCATCTAGATGTATCACAATCAGCCGCAATAACCACCGCGGAATATTAAATGTGAAGCTAAAACTAAAGGTACCACACATCAGGGTGGAAGACTTGGCACTGATGTATGGAATGAACAGAAGCCAGCCATCACTAAGTTAATACCTCACCTCAGTAAAACAACCATTGTTCAATCACTCGTTCACCAACATGGCATCATTGTAAACAAGAGCCTCTCTTTAATGGCACCATCCAAGATGCACCGCCAAGACAAACATTGAAATTGCTGTCATTCCACTTATGCTATAGAGTGGTTGCTGGCATTCAAAATGCTGTCATTCCACTTATGCTATACAGCGGCAGCTGTCATTCCACTTGTTTACATACTGTAAATGCTGTCATTCCACTTTCAAAGTTTTCAAAATGCAAAGCCTTCAAAATGCTGTCATTCCACTTATGCCAGAGTGGTTGCGGTCATTCTACTTGTTTAATAGTGCAGAGGGTGTCATTCAACTAACTGAATGTAATAATGGGTGTCATTCCACTGTTTACATCCTATAAATGCTGTCATTCCAGTTTCAAAGCATTCAAATGCTGTTATTCCACTTATGCTATACAGCGGCGGCTGTCATTCCACTTGTTGATCAGTGCAGAGTATGTCACTCAACTAACTGAACGTAGAAATGGGTGTCATTTCACTGTTTACATACTGTAAATGCTGTCATTTGGGTTGTCATTCGTTTTAGGGTCACCCAAGTATCCCATCCCATCGAGCTCTATACATTTGAAAGTTGTTACTGTAAAAGTGTAAGCTAAGTAAAAACCGACTTGGCGGAGTGGGTTATTTTTTGTCCAACCCTCATCGTCCAAATTTGTTAACCAGTTTACCACAATGTGAACCACTTTGGCAAGTATGCCATAGCTGACGTTCAGAATGTTCGCAAATTGGATAATTGACGAATAACTTACAGGATTACTAAACAAAGATATAATGGCAGTACTTACCCATTGCATTGGTCGTGTTCTTCACAGACGTTTAACTGAGTAATAGTTAACGATAATTTGCACAATAGAACTAACAATGGACATACATCGTCCGTCTTTATATACTAACGATTTCTTGTCAAATTAGTAATGTATATCACTCGAAGTTGACCTCAGGAAGACTTCTTGTCGTTGTATACAGTTACTTAGTAATACATTAGTTTAAGTATGTCATATATGGTCATGAATACAAAATGACGTAATGTATTTCATGTCTGTCTCGGTTTACCGGAGGTCACAGCTTAATGATGTCATGTTTATTGCCATGACCATTTAAAACGTCGTTTAATACTTAGCTATGATAGCAAGTTTTTCATTTGTCAAGATTCTATTCGTTCCGTCCATTTGGCTAACTTCTACCAGAATCTGACTTCGATATTGCTAGTAGCAAGTTTATAACGGAAATACAGAAATTGTACCTTTCCACTGAAAAGTACCTTTCGGTATAAGAATAAACGTCATATATCATAAACGCTGTAAACAGACTGCTGAATAACACGGATGTCGATTATTGGAACAGTCATGGTGAGAAAAATTTATTTAGATAAAATGACGGTTCCAAACAAAGTAGAGTGGCAGACGTATCGGAAACAATACTTCAGGGACTTTTTCCTGAAATAAATTATGTGGGTATCATTGTGTGTACGCCACGGCACGTGTTAACACTTCCGGGTCTAGGACATTTCCTACAAGTGTGTCATAATTATATTACACATTTGGTAGCGACATCCGCACAAATGAACTCTGTGGAATTGATTACGAACAATTTTTTTAAGGCCCAGTAAACATTTGCTTCCACACTTTTCATTAAATCTGACGACACATTTGTCATCGCACACAAATATACGGCGCTTTACATTGCCGACACATCACATGAACGGTCATGACCACTTTTCTCCGGCATTCTACCGAATTACATACAAATTACAACGTTCGGAAGCACCACCCATCATTTGTCATCTCACATACGTATTCCCAAGCATTGTAGCAAGCATTTCTGTCAAGTTACAGTAGTAATACATGTACTCGTGTACAGTAGCTGTGACGCGGGAGCTGTGATAGCCAAGATAGTCACATGAATATGAGTAGCAAGCGTAACCATAAGTGCCATAGCCACAATATCATAATATATGTGTCAGGCATAGTACAGACAGACAGACTGACAGACAGACAGACAGACAGACAGACACACACACACACACACACGCACGCACGCACGCACGCACGCACGCACACACACACACACACACACACAGACTGTCTGTCTGCCATATTCTTTGTGGGTCTGCATATCTATCTGTCTGTCTGCATGTATTGACCGATCGCCGAGATTGATTGACAGATTCCATTGACCAATCAAAGAGCGTACTTTTGCCATGCGCACTGACACGTGTCACAGCCTACGACAAACAAAAGAATTTGTCGTAGGTGAGCCCACAAATTTGAATGCCAGGACTTCCCAGGACTTCCCCTACTTTACGTAATCTTTGTTGACAAAATGGTAAAGCGCTGTGCATGGGGCCTCTGCACGTCAGACAGCAGGTATCCTTCTCGTTTGGTGGGTGGTGTATATTTTGTACCTTTTCCTAAGCCCAAATCGAATTTGGAAAAATGTAAACGGTGGATCGTATTATGTGGCCGGCCAGCCCATCAACTCAGCGTTGAGAAGATCGACCATCATATCTACGTCTGCTCAAAGGTAATTACCAAGGTTTATATGTAATATGTATCACAACCACAAGTTTGCAATGTCCTTTCAATGCTTGTTGAAATTTGCGAAGCATTTTTGTACGTCTGTACGGCAATTGTAAGCACGGCAGCGGTACGGGTTTGTCGGCATTGGTCCCGGTACGTACTCGCTGCGCACTGTGTCGTCTGCCGTGTCGTCAACTTTTTTGGCGCGTTGAAATTTACGGAATTGAAATACATTTCCCTTTTCTCTTTCGATATGTAAGCAGAATTACTCCGACAAACCCTGGCATGAAAAAGAACCCATTGAAGATGTGATTGCCAGCACATAGATGTTTAATTGTTGGCCATCTTGCTTGTCATTGTATGTATGTTGCGCTATAAGCTTACTGGCCACGAAAACTCCGCATTGTTTTGATTGGGGTTTTCACCATATGTACGAGATCTAGGATGACTATACATACTGTATCTATAGTCATCAAAATACATACATACATACATACATACATACATACATACATACAAACATACATACTGTATGTATGTATGTATGTATGTATGTATGTATGTATGTATGTATGTATGTATGTATGTATGTATGTATGTATGTATGTATGTATGTATGTATGTATGTATGTATGTATGTATGTATGTATGTATGTATGTATGTGTGTGTGTGTGTGTGTGTGCGTGCGTGCGCGCGCGCGTTCGTGCGTGCGTGTGTATGTGTGTGTATGTATGTATGTATGTGTGTGTAGATGTATGTATGTATGTATGTATGTATGTATGTATGCATGTATGCGTGTGTGCGCGCGCATGCATTGTATACCTGCCCCCCTCCCTCTCTCTCTCTCTCTCTCTCGCTCTCGCTCTCTCTCTCTCTGATTTGCCTAAGATATATACATATATTATAATTGATTACATAATGTGATTGTTTATCGATTGATCGATTTGCTTCGATCCATTCATTCATTCATTCATTCATTCATTCATTCATTCATTCATTCATTGATTGTTATATTGATTTGTATATTGACTGACTGACTGGCTGGCTAACTGACTGACTGACTGACTGACTGACTGACTGACTGACTGACTGACTGACTGACTGACTGACTGACTGACTGACTGATTGATCGATTATTTCTATTATTCTGAAGTTAGCCAAACAAGATTCTCATGCCAATGTTCTTGTGACCTCCGAAGTGTGATTTCAATCATAGTTTGGTTTATTCAAATAACGTCCACTAGACAAATAATAATAACAATACAATACTGTCATTTGATACCCTTTAAGACTTGGACGACAAACATAACAAAACGTGAATGTGATAACGTTTACTTCCATAAGTATATTGTTTTGTAAATCCAGATTGCAGGGCTACAGAATCATATTCTAGATGTTTGTTCAGATTGCTGGGCCACAGAATCAGTATTCTAGAAGTTTAATAAACGACAGTTTGGGTTGTTAGCAAAAGTTCCAAACACATTTGCAAAGTTTCTTCAGTCAAACAAAAATATACGTATTTCAATCAGCTATGAAAATGCTGACAGAAAAAAACCCAGATGAAAACGAAGTCCCTTGTACTCTCACAAAACCAAACCTCAATAACTACATAACAGTTTACTAATTTAAAACATTGAATGACAAGGTAATGTAAAATATTTATGTGTAAGTGACATCAGATATCAACATCATGAACAGAAACTATGGTAACTTTACAGTATAGAACATCAGTGGGGCGCCCTCTCACATGAACATAGCAGAATCTGTTGTTTATTGAAAATAATACTGGATGACACCAGGGAGGTTATACCACTCAAGATTTGTCTCTCTTGTCTGTAACATGAGAAACAGACATTCGTATTGTCTCACAGCAAATTAGCAGTTCCATGTGTATCTTTAATAATTCTGTATTGTACAACATCTTCCGGTCCAATGTCGACTTCTATCATCGTAATTTTAATTTTAATTATTTTCTGAGCTACGATGGAAACTCTGTCTCTTCTATTTCGCCAATTGAGTCTTGCTCTGATGACTGTCGACGAGTCATTGCTATAGTCAAAAAAAGAAAAGAAAATTAAACATAAATGTGTTATTGCTATTCTTGTAGTATAGTATGGGGTTACTCAAGGAAACCAGTATAGTATGGGGTTACTAAAGGAAACCAGTATAGTATGGGGTTACTAAGGGAAACCAGATGGTCGATATTTTGATAGATACACTGAAGGTGAAATTTGAAAATATGTATAAAACATAGTTGTGACGTATCAATTTTTTAAATAAATTTGATTGTGCAACATTGTACAGGCAATATGACTATACATTATAGACATTACACATTCTGTCACATTTCCCTCTCAGTCCAACAGCCTGTCCAGTCAACTGCAAAATTCAAATTCAAGTTACCACATTCACTTTCGAAATGCAATATTTTTGGTTCTTTTGGTTATTTTCTGACACCAAAGTCCACCATTATTCCATACCTTTAACAACATGAAAGAATTATTGAACACAACTTACATGGCCTCTCAGTAGATACCATGATCGGAGGAATAGGAGTTACTTTCCGTCTTCTGGTTACAGCTATTTTAGACTGCAATTACAATAAAATCCTAGTTATGACAAGAAATGTGTGAACATGACCATAATAACAAGTGTTACCATATGAATACTAATCTCAGTTACCCAGATTCTCACCGCTGGAGCCCTACCACAACACCACCCAGACAAGACAGTCTGGGTAACCGAGACTATGCAAATATATGAGAGTAGATTGGTTGAGAAACCAAAGACTGGGTTTGCTGAGAACTCAGTTATGCAACAGTTATCCTGAAATCGTGATGTGTTCAGTGATTAAACTGTGGTGACTCACTCAATGATACGACAAAGGAAACTATTCAACTAATGGGGAAATTCATTGAATTATCGATTACTTAGATAATTATTACTACATATTAATCAAACACCATGCTACTACCATGGTTACAGCTATACTACATATAATATCAGTGAAAGATATTGGCTCTATTCATTGTGGACGTAAGTGCTGCTCTGATTGACTGGATTTCTATACGTACACCTGTACTGTAGTGTTATTTAAATTGGCCGTTTTAGTCTGTGCCTTTGTGTAGAGGTTTGTATAGTTTAGTTTATGCTCCGAGTCGCTGTGCGAGGTCGTTCGTCTTTTATAGCCAACAGCAGCGGCCAACTTACTTTGTCCCCCTGAAGACGCTACTGTCTAAGGTGAGTTTTTGTTCGATTAAATTTCAAGAGAAAATGAAGTCACTATTCTTTGTGAAACAATGTACTGGACCTACACGTCGCAATTTGGGTGTGGCAGAGCACGTTTCCGTGACAGAGGTAGGACTAGTAGATCCTACAGTGGATGATACTGTATAAACTCAAAACAATGCTCTCAAACTGGGTTCTCCATTCAAATGGTTCGATACATGTATCAAATTGTAAATGTAACAAAATGTACACACCTGTTGGTACATGGATGTATCTGGCAAATCACACAGGCTTGATAATCGACCACACTCATCGTCTTCATTCTCTTCTTCCATTTCACCATCTTTCTTTGTGTCACTGTCATCTGCTTCTTCTTCCTCTTCTTCAAGTGGCTTCTCATCTTCATCCTCTGTGATGGATAATACATTTCTTTCATCTTTTTCTTTTGATAGCCCATCTTCCTTCTCCGACTCCTCTTCTTCCTGATACACATTCTCAAATGACTTTTGCTGAGCTATTTGTACTATGGAATGGTCAAGAGTAAAATAGTTACTAGTAGAATTGTGTTAAGATGACATCATTTACTTAATATGCAGATATGGGTAAGTAGAACATAGATTCTCTCTCTCTCTCTCTCTCTCTCTCTCTCTCTCTCTCTCTCTCTCTCTCTCTCTCTCTCTCTCTCTCTCTCTCTAGAACTTCTCTTGAATTGTAAATGCTTCAAGTAAATTTAATCGTTCAGTTTTGTATAATTAAGTACAATGTATCATCATGCATTGAAATTAAACAGTTTTAGTGAAAATTGTCTTTTTTCATTTTTTATGGTCCTAAAAATTATCCTCACCTCCCAGTTTTAATGATTTCATATTCAATGTTGCTGGAGTGTTTTTTCTTATGAGAACTTTTTTGCGTGCCTTGGATGAAGTTTTAGGAGGGATGGTATTGTCAGTACCATGGTCTTTTTCATGTACACCTCTTATTGAATGAGATTCCTCACTATCATCAACTTCCTTGTCGTCTTCTGCAAGTGTCTGATGACTCTCCGTTTTCATAGACTGGGAGGGCGCTGTAAGATTAAAAGCGGTACATGTCATTGATTGCAGAATACCATAGACCAGAGGGTCTATGCGAATACTAAGTAAACTAAAGTTAGAGTATATATTGCACCAACCGAGTGCGTAGCACAGCTGGGCACTCGTTTGGTTGTAATATATACATCAAAACACACCTGTATGTGGTCACTCATTGGCCAATCAGGTTTGAGGGAGTGTTTACAAATTAGCATATCATTGTGAGCAACAGGCCCAATCCATTTTAACCACATAGCATTTATGGAACATGTGTCTTTGTCGCTAGCTCTCAGCTCTCGAATTTATTTTTTACCCAGATAGCATAAATAAAAACAATAGTTTACCATCAAATCTGTGTTGTTTCATCAAAACAGCTGGCGTTTGTTTTCTTCTAAGTTTACCAACACCATGTCCTTTCTGTTTAGATTTTGCAATGTTGAGGGCACCCTTTGAATCAGAAGTTTCCGTTTCTTGATAAGATTTTCTTTGCAATATTTTCTTCCTAGCACCACTAGCATTTGATGAATCAATATCCTTTGACTTCATTTGTCTGTTGTTGTCTCTTTGCAAAGAGTCGGCGTTGTCGGGAGAGAGCGCCATTTGAAGATCTTTTCCTGCTGACTCATTCACTTCAGTACCAGTAACAGGCTCTTCTAATTCCGTCGATTCTTCAAGTTTTTCTGGAAATTGTTTGGCATTTCTAGAAGGTGCTAAATACAAATAAAACAAATAAAAACATTTCGATCGATCAATCAGTTACATGATCGCTGCCCCCTGTGGTCAGAGTTGATATGATACGCGCGCTCAGCTGTCGTGGAAGCAGCTTTATTGTTATGTAAATTGTTCATGGGGCGGGGACGAAACTATAAATTAATAGTTCTTTAGATAATATCTTGTTTTCGCAATACACTGGTACAATATAATAGCGATAAACCACCCCTGGGGATTTGTATACCAGTTGGTTTTGACTAGTGCACGCAGTATATGCTCGCTATTACTCGTGCATAAATTTCGTGCACTGGTCAAAAACTCTTGTTATACCATCCCAGGTTTATTGCTTTAAATAAGCAATCATGAAATTCGCCCTCACACCCCGGCCTCACACATATTGTGTCATGTGACGCATATACGCATCATTTTCCAATTAACACAGTGCATATGACGTGAAAATGTGTGTTTCGGAAGTGACTCGCTAAGAACAATTTTGACCTACCACTAAAATTCGGCGGATTTCGTATTACTGCAGGTGTCAGTTTTCTCTGTCTGGAATGCATTCCTTCTTTATTTTCATCCTTAGTTATGGCTTTCAAATGTTCAGACATTTTATCCGGCACGCTTTCTGAATGCCTGAATTTATCTCTCTCACGTTTATCCTTTTTCTTTCTTTCCTTTTTGTAAATGTTGAATCTTTCTTCTTCCGGGTCAGAGAAGGTCACGTATTCAAGGTCAAAGTCTTGACACGACACCCCACTATCTAAAGATGCATTGTCGTCATTTTGAACATTTTTGCTCATTTCATCATCTTCGTAGTAAATAGCTGAGTCGCTGTTGCAAGGTCGTGCCTTTGAGGGCGCTGTAACAAGAACGTGTCAAAACGCTATCAAGTTATATCCGCCAAACTTGGGAGGATGATTTATAATGTAATAAGTAATCGAGCTGGAAAACGGTATGGACAGCAAAACTATTTTTTTTAATAACAAAAAGTATTTTACAGATATCCAAGGTTGGTAAGTACTTCATACCATCCAAACATTCCTATCCAAAATCTATAATTGTTGAAACCGCGTCTTGTGTCCCACCCATTTGTCAGAAAATACGGTTTTTAGTTGCATATTGTGAACTCAGCTCGCTATCGGAATGATGGGATATTCCTGTCAACTGTGTTTATCTGTATAACCGCTGGTGTGGTCGTTCCGGTTTTGAAGTTCGATTAATGTCCACGTGAATAAATGTATTTTGTTATATAATTTTAAGTTGCTTTTAATGATAATAGTTATAATTAATATAATCTAAGTTGATTCAACTATTTGAAAAATACAAGACGCAAGGAGATTCTCAATATATTGTACATGACAAAGCAAATGAAAAGAGCGCCCTCAGCGACGAATCTCAGTTTGTCGTATACGTTACCTACCTGTAAATAATGGAGAATAAGGCAAACTTGCTGGTGTACTTTTCCGCTTCGGTGGCATCTGTGTATATAAGATAAATTTTATCAATTTTCCATTGTTGCTAAAATAGTCTCAATAGATGACTATAAAGTGAATCAACATATTTGCATTGGCTTTGAACTTCACCAAGCTATGAGCCAGGCGACGTAGCACGCAAAAAGGGATGATACCTGGGCTCTGGTTTCAGTTCTGGATTTTACCAATGACATCATACTGGTTGGTCAAACTGTGTATCATTCCAGTAAAAAGTGATATACGAGATCTAGAGTAAATGCAACTGGCAGATAATTTCGAAACTAGTACAAGTAGCCCGTCAGGTTATAGCCTCGAGTCCATTCGTGTGATGGTTTTGGTTAAATTCATGTATTTTTGGCTATTGTTGGTGGGGAGAGGCGATATCACAAATGCCCACACGACTTGACGATAGAGTTCGTCATATAAGCTTACAACATCAACGTTTAGGTGATATGATTTCTCGTCGTACAATAAGCAATGTTATTCCTAAGACCAATTTAGTATTTTTAAGGAGTTTTAGACATCTTCGTCGTTTTCCGCTAGACTAATATTAGTCGGCCTGCTCTATCCGTGAAAAGAGGGTTGATATCGATCGATGATGTGTGAGGGCGCCCCCTCACGGGGTGTACAGACGAGACTCGGCCCACCATGTACCAACCGCTGCAGATAATAAATGGGTACCATGGATAATAGGAAGGAATGAGAGTGAAATTGAAGTTTCGTCTTACATTTTCCAACAATGCTAAATTCCTACAAAAAAAGACCCACCGGCCCGCATAAGGTTTTGTGTATGTAATTTTTTTTTTTTTTTTTAGAGAGATTTGGGGATGGAGAATTAGCTTATTGACTCAGTGTTGTCATGGAAATAGCCATTGTCTTTAAAGTGCATTACATGTATTTGTGAAGGCATAAAAACTAATACTTTATTCGAATGCTGTTCTGCTTTTTATTTTATGGAACGAAATTTCAAGTAGTGACACGTAAGCCATTTGTCAGTTAATGACGTATCCGAAACGGGAAACTATTAAATACCACGAAATCACAGTTCCGTATTTATGTAAACGTATACACAAAACGTAGGGTGCGTCGATTTTAATGTACAACACACGACAATCATATAAACATTACCATCAATGGTATGATAATGGCGGTATTAGTACTGCGTAGCGACATATAGGCATGTGCCACCCAAACTGGTCACTTTTCACGAAAAAATCCCTTAAACAAACATAAGTCGACTTTGCATCTGAATATTCCCTAATCATGGGGTCAATGATATGGGAAATGTCTTCATATTTCAGGAATGCCTTCAAATAATCCGAAAAAAAGGTAACTTAGTGATCGGATGATTATGACCGGAAATTCCGATTAAAGGGTCTGTTTTTGGATTATACATGGGTAGATATTTTGAACTTGGGTCGCACACTGTGACCCCGTCTGAAAATTTGGGAAGTATCCCCGTTTGCGTAAGTTGCCTCAAAATATTAGTTTTCTAACTGTTTGAGGATACCATACACAGCACGTAACTGCGTTGCGAGATCGAAATCTCTGAAAAAAAACCCAGTACTATCCTTTTTAGGAACATAAACTTTCCGCGCAAAATCGATTCGGAAGTCACGGAGATCATTACGAGGTGACGGGTTCGTTCAATGTCGAATGCTCAGTTAGATCCAATCTGATTAAAATCCGATGTAGATGTCGGCTAATCGTTCATTGCTATTTTACCTCTACGACGATCAGGCTAAAAAATGTAAACATGTACCAAGAAGGGTCAATTCAGGCAAAATAACGAAGGTAAAATAGCAATGAACGATTAGCCGACATCTACATCGGATTTTAATCAGATTGAGTAAGATCATGAAAATTAATAAGGATTTAGTTAGAAGCTTAATATGCTACAAATATTTAACTATAGTAAAAGAACATTAGTGAGATTGCCTGTAAATACTATAAAAACATAAATCAAATGTAATTATAAACTATTTGGACTCTACGGTTGACTGGGTATTGACACTTTGTAACATTTTATGTGATTTCTATGTCGATAAATGTTGATATTTCTGTTATTTCTGTAACAATTTATGGGATTTCTATCTCGATAAATATTGATACTTATGTAACAATTTATGTGTACTGATTTCTATCTCGATAAATATTGATACTTATGTAACATTTTATGTGATTTCTATCTCGATAAATATTGATATATATATGTTTACGAAAGATATCGACTAGTACATGCGTGCACCTTTCATAAAACTAATTTTTTTGTTTACATTTGAAATCATATGCTTATTCAATAATATTATCGCTATGAAAACACGATAAAGAAAACTATATTGTACTGTCCTATTGTAAAGTTAATTTAAAAAGAATTCTGTAAAATCACAGTGTCAGATAACATGTTATGCTGTCCTATCAGACACCACTCCATGACGTATCTTACAGTCGAGTAAAAGCATGGCCATTCTGAGATAACATGAAAACAGCTTTCGTAAATGTTGCTATGGGAACAACGAATAAGTATATCGAAGATGAGAATAATCAAAAAATGCCCCTTCCCTCATGTTTGCAAGGAAACTTTTAAAGATATACTTGCCTGATGATGCCGCAATTATATTAAAGTCGTCAAGAATATGTAATATAAAAAGCAGAAGTAAATCAACACATGCGTGGTGCGATGCACTAAGTCATGTAATTTAGTTCCTCTTCCCTTGCCTTTTCATCCACAGAAAGGAGATACGCATGCGCACCAAGCATAAATTGATAAATGTGTTTTATGAATAGTTATTTTACCGTTTTCTTTGGTTCCTCCTCAACGTCTTCCTTCAGCGTTTCTTGTTCCTCCTCCTCCTCCTCTTCCTCCTCCTCCTCCTCCTCCTCTTCCTCTGCCTCCTCTTCTTCTTCTTGCTCTTCTAACTCTTCTTCCCCTCTCCTTTCCTTGCCTTCCTCCTCCTCCTCTCGCTCCTCTTCAACTTCTTCTCTTTTCTCTTCCTTCTCCCTGCCTTCCTCCTTCTCTCCCTTCCCCTCTTCTACTTCTTCTTCTTCCTGCCCCTCCCCCTTCACTAGTTCCCGTGTCTCTTCTTCAAGTTCTCCTTCGCTTCTGTTGCTGTCGTCTGTATTTTCTCTATGTTCTTCTAACCTAGCCGACTGTGAGGTAATTATTCTTTGAGGTGGTTCATAATCTTGACATTCATCTTCTTCGTCAATACTACGTGCATTGAATTGTTGTAGACCTTCTTTTAAATCTAGAATAGAACGAATATTAATGTCAACATTTGTTAAATAGTCCTTTTGGCATAATACTCGGTTGAAATATATATTTTTAGCACAACTGAACTGATAAAGGTTCAGTAGTGCTATAGGCTTGGTGCGGTGTCTGTCCGTCTGTGTGTGTGTGTGTGTGTGTGTGTGTGTGTGTGTGTGTGTGTGTGTGTGTGTGTGTGTGTGTGTGTGTGTGTGTGGACGACTTAAACTCAAAAACCACCAGACCGATTGCCTTGGTATTTGGTGGGGAGATTACTTGTGGTGTCTAGTTGGGAAATTGCTCAAATGAAAATGGTCGCTTCACAGATATGTGGTTTGGGTAAAAAAAATGTGATTTTTGGTCAAAAAAGACAAGAAAAGAAAAAATATCTTTTCCGTGTACATCATATCGATGCGTATTCTTGTCAAGAATAAACTGTTTATCCTTGTTGTGGAACATTTTAATGAACATTTCATTGTTACTTATTTTACCAAAGTTTTGTTGAGTAAAGTTTTTTGAAGGGGGTGGGGTGTATATCTGGTGAAGTGATCATAAATAAGTGTAAAATATTCAGTTCGATTCGTTTATTTTCGGATAGATGTTGTTTTGATATGTTGGTGGTCGTAAATCGTTCTCATGAACACCAAACACACAAACAAACAAACAGACAGACAGACAGACAGACAGACAGACAGACAGACAGACAGACACTTCATCACACCTCAGTTCAGTTGTGCTAAAGTTCTCAAAAATTGACAGAAAGTGCGACAGAGTTATAAGTGTTAGTCTAGTCCTAAATTGAACGTGTTACGATAAAAAGACCGTCGACAACGACTATACGTATATAGGTAGATAGACTGTCAATAGTCGTCTTGACTTTTTTGTAATTTATCTTTAATACTCTTTTTGCTGCTGAAATTAATAGAATTAAAACATGGTGTGTGTTGGACGTTAGATGAAGTCAATTGTATTTATGTGCCCGAATCCTTAGTGAGTAATAGTGTAGTGCGCGTTCTGTATCGTGTGTATAGAACAGAGAATGTACATTGTACATGCTGATTATTATATCACATGTTATAGGTTATGTATGTGCACATAATTAGTATTTAAATAAAACAATATTTCAGAAACTTTTCTAGGAATACGACAAAATGTAATCCGCGTTTGAATACAGACTAATAGGTAGATTAAATAAGTGTATATTTGATATAAACCATGTTTAGAAAGATCACAGGCTAGAGACTATCCATTAACTTTTTCACGCCTAATTTTTAACCCCTTTGATCAAAGTGGGCCTTTAACCATGGTTTCAATCCCAGGTTCTCGCGTCAGTGTTATTTTATCAGTGGCGCATGAAGATAACATAGGCTTATTTTTTGTTCTGGACCAACTTTTCCAAAGCTCTTTCAGACAACTCTTTTTCACACCTCACATTTAATTGTTTTTTTAATATCAAAACGAGCCTTTTTACCATTTGTAATGATCACTAGATTCAAATGCCAACGGCCATGGAATAGTCTAGATGGATGTAGAGTCAGCTAATCGATAGTGGCAATTAGTATATTACCATGTTTCGTACATAATCTTGTAAAATATACACTAAATACCTGTGTTAACCTTTCAACGTTTCTTAACATATATATGTGTGTACAGAAAGTTACAGCAAGTTGAGTAAGATTATACCTGCAGTCATAATAAATTAAATGAAATCGAGCAGATTTCTCCCAGTTCATTATATATTGGTCCACTAGCTTATTACAGTTGAGACAATAAGAGTGAATAGTTGTAACCGATACCTACAAATTGGAACACGCACCGTACTGTCACATGCATTGTTAGATGTCGACCCCACTACAACCCTCCGGCTGTGAGAAGGAAATCCCTACACAATAACATTGTATAGATGCTATGCGTCAACAGAAGTGAGCAAAGCCAGTAATTCAGAAAACATGGTAATGTTACATAACGACACTGAACTCTTGTTTATGAACTTTGGCATGTTGGCAGGCAGTCCATAAATTAATGTAATTTTTGGTAAGCTCAATTACACGGAGGATTTGTTGATTTATAAAAGGTAGTGTTACATTAATTCTTAGGTTAATTATAAATATATTCCGTGATGTAAATAACGCATGGAGGGACATTGTTTGATGATGCATCTATTTACAGCTGGACTGTGTAAGTGATTTGACGCTATTCACGGATACTATACAAACATAGAACAACCTTGAAGCTGGAATGTGTGTGGTCACAATTAGTTCATTCATCTTCGAACTGTAGCTTTTAATTTATTTGACGAAAATTTGTTCACAAAATACATCGTTAGATGTACCTCATACATGTACGTGTACATGTAGGCACCAAATTAAAGCATTTACCGGACATTGAAACAATATTTTACAATTTACACATACTTCTGAGAAAATGTTGTGTAGTTGTTTTAGAAAGTAACAAATAACTAACAAACAAAAACAAAACAACATGTGTCAACAACTTTACGAACATACAAAACTTTGTATCCTTACCTTCCCGTGATGGTAGTTTCAAAATAGCTGGAGTTATTTTGCGTCGACGTTCTTTCGGTTTCTCAGGTTGTTGTTCCAAAGTGTCCCCGTCACACGATGAATTGAAGCCTCTGTCGGAATATGCTGCTGTAAAACTTTGTGCGGTTGTCGACCCGTAGTACTCTGACGTTGATCGAGGGATAGAAGATTTGCTTGGGAAACCACCACCACCTGAAATAGATTCCATTTTACTTTTTGTCGCCCACTAATTCAACCGGAGATCAGGAGCTGTTATCAAGCAAGCTGGAGACTTAAACTAGATAGCGAGTTTACCCATGATCCAATGCGTTAAATGCATTAACGAATTTCGTACACTGTTTGCGGTGACAATATTGATAACAAATAATGCCAAAACGATTTTGGTTTTGGTTTTTACTAGAGAAATTTACACAATATTTAGTATCAATAGCATAAAGTATATTGTAGTAACAGTTAACTTAACAGAGAGTTAGCTGTGTGGTGTGTATTTTGGCATTACATGTATATAGGTTAAATTATTGAATACGGGTTAAAATACTAAATGAAGCTTCCCACGTAAGTAGTTTGACAAGTCAGAAATCTTAAAACATGATCATATCGAAATTATTTTTTTGAGTACTAAGTGAATATTTTGGTGAGCACATATCCAGAAGATACCGTCAATCGTCACTTGTGACCGCAGTGCATGAGTGAGTGAATGGTTGATTGATTGAATGTGTGTGTGTGTGTGTGTGTGTGTGTGAGAGAGAGAGAGAGAGAGAGAGAGAGAGTGTGTGTGTGTGTGTGTGTGTGTGTACGCATAAGCGTGCGTATTAAGTATTTATTTATGTTTATATACATGTGTATATATATATATATATATATATATATATATATATATATATATATATATATATATATATATATATATATAAAGAGATTCTCTCAGAAGTCAGATTACTAAATTTGGTGAAGGCATGATGAAGTCTAAGTAATAACCATCGAATTTCAACCGTTGAGGGCGCCCTCGATTGTATTTTATGTTTTTGTTGTTTGTTTGCGATTTTTTTTTGGGGGGGGGGGTATATTTGAAGAACTGCTAAACGTCGGCGATAGTATACGCACAAACGAGTGCTGTCTAGTTGCAGTTGTCTATAAATCGCTGATATAAAATTCATCATCAAAAACCGTCCTACCTTTCAGTCGTGAGCTTGGTAGCAGGGTTGGCACAGAGTTACGTGACAGGATTCTTGCCTATAGAAATAGAACATAGATTAAGTCATTTTGAATCTCATTTACTGTCACTCGTTAGCTACAGTACTATAGATGGGGTCCTTTAACTCGGTATATATATACACTTTCATATCCATATACTGTCTGTCTGTCTGTCTGTCTGTCTGTCTGTCTGTCTGGCTGCCTGCCTGCCTGCCTGCCTGCCTGCCTGCCTGTCTGTCTGTCTGTCTGTCTGTCTGTCTGTCTGTCTGTCTGTCTGTCTGTCTGTCTGTCTGTCTGTCTGTCAGTCTGCCTGTCTCTGTCTTTCTACAGTAGTCACATCTTAGGGTAGTTGCATTGAAAGCATTTCTAGACTGACATCCTAGACAACTAACGACTAGGAATGAAATCTATAAAAACCAGTCATATGTTTCGATTGATATGGATGTCTAGACAGTAACAAATAGAATGTCGGAACTGGTCTTGATAAAAGTGAGTGGTTGTCCCCAGCTGTACATTGTGATATCAGTTAAATGTCTTCAAATTCGAATCTGTGCATCCAGACTGAGACATCAACTATATGTCTGCCTCTTAACTCTATATATTCTTGATTCCATGTAATTGCCAAACTAATTGCCTCTACGTAATTGATGATATTTTTCATGATGTCCATGAAACATGATTTACAATTAAATCGATATTTATCTGGGTTTTTTATGACTTCTTAGTCTTTATTTTACAATCAAACAACTCCACTAATGACACAAGTCATTAAAACATTCAAATATAGTGTTACGAATAAAAATTTAGTAATAATCGTTAACAGTATCACAGTTTTCAAGATCAGGTAAAATGTAAAACAGTGGATTGTATGTGAAATAGGTGTGGTATACATTTGACATCAGGTTGCCATGACGATTTGTTTGAATTGCCATTGTTACACTTTACGGTAGTCTGACTGAACGTGACTAGCAATTGTTTCTAAAGCCCTTGTGTAAGATTTGAACCACGATTGTAATCCTGGCCAACCCAGCTGTTAGGGAACCTGGTAGGAGATTAGAGTTTGAAATGCAAATGTTTTAATTCTGTGTGCCTATAGAGGCTGTATGGATTGTGTGCTCCTGTCTAGGAGTTAAGAGAAAATATCGAGGATCGCTGGTTCGTACAAGGAGTAATAATTGTAAACGTGTTTTGAGCAGTGTTGAAAGGCGCTATATTAATATTATTGTAATACTAGTGCATTTCTAGGATTACGTTGATTACGTTGTTTTCTTATTATTTGTATGGTAAATTATCATTGGTTAGTAGTATTATGGCTTTGTTTTAATTCACTATCCATCTAACTGTACCTACTGATAACAGATCTTTTCCACAGAGGTGAAAGAGTGTTTATCTTTTCATGAAAATATGAAAACTTTAACAATGTCACACAAATTGGAAAAAAGAGGAAAATGAAAACTTTGAAAATCGACCACCATTTTGGCAATAACACAAGGTTATCCAAGTTCACCATATTCCAACAGCGGGTAGCATTTTTATTCACTACATCAATCATTATTTTTTCTTCCCTATTGTTGCCATGGTGACCTCAGCTCGAGGCGTCAACAGACGTTAGATTGCATTTCTTGGGTCTCGCTCTCACAATCTGTTGTTCGTACTTTGACTTTCAATTTCGGTGGGCCGCGTTATCGAGAAAAGATATTCATTTCGTTGCAATGCCGAGTTAATTATCGTGGAGGTTTAATGTTACATTTTAATATAAATCTCTTTCTTCCTACAAATTTGAAGTTATTCCCACTTGAAAAGAAAAAGGTCATTAATGTGCTAACATGCCAAACTCCCACGACTACGTGCAGTTTCAACCGACGAATATGGCAGTCAACAACTGAAACACATATAGGCGAGAGGTGGAAAATACTATTTATTTTGGATTTTTTTAATGTCTAAAAACAACTTTACCATGTCTTTCTGCATGAAGAAAATAACGTGAAACAACATTTACCACGACGGTGCTTGTAACTTAATAAATTGCAAAACAAACCCGAATTTTTTTTTTTAGAAAGTGAGTTACTGTAATCTAGAAAGTGATATGTAAATGACCTGAGTATTGAGCACCCGTACTTACTACGTCATGCCTTGTCTGAGTATTAAACACAAGTAATCACTACGTCATGCCCAGTCTGAGTATTAAACACAAGTAATCACTACGTCATGCCCAGTCTGAGTATTAAGCACAAGTAATCACCACGTCATGCCCAGTCTGAGTATTAAACACAAGTAATCACTACGTCATGCCCAGTCTGAGTATTAAGCACAAGTAATCACTACGTCATGCCCAGTCTGAGTATTAAACACAAGTAATCACTACGTCATGTCCAGTCTGAGTATTAAACACAAGTAATCACTACGTCACGCCTAGTCTGAGTATTAAACACGTGTAATTACTACGTCATGTCCAGTATTAAACACATGAGTAACCACAACGTTACATCAAGTCCAGTCAGTGGGATGCATCACAGACAAGGAAGAAACAGTTTATTCCTTGTTTGGATGCATCTATCACTCTTCAGTGAATAAAAACATCACCATAATTTGAATATTTGAATTTACTTATGATTGCAAGTGATTACTTTTATATATCCAGATTGTCTACTAACCCCTTCCGGTTGGACAATCAAAACATTTTTTTTTTCAATTTACTAAGTGACAAACAAATGCTTGGTATAATTATGTTATTTGACATTGTTGTTTTTCAAGTAGAGAAACAAGGTAAAGTTGATTTTTGTTTAATTTAAAATCCAAAATGAAAACCCATTTGTCATCCACGTAGTATACACACACAATACACACGTCATACACACACAATACACACGTCATACATGCACAATACACACGTCACACACGCACAATACAGACGTCATTGACATTACAGATTATACATGTTATGTCGCTTTGACAAAAAGTACAATGCACAAAGAATTTCTATGCTATAATTTCCTTTGCCAACTGCAACCATCAAAACTATTATTCACCTCCTTTTTCTTTGGGTCGTATATGAACATGATTTGCAAATCGGTTTGATGATACAAAATCTGACAATAAAATGGCGACGATTGAGACCAAATGTTGCAATATGATAAACTTTATACACTGTCTGTATCTGGTCTAAAATTAATAGGACTTACAAATCGCGCTGGATTGTAAATTTCAATAAACTGTACATCACTATACTGTAAGCAATCGTTTGTATTTCAACGAGGACGGGAATCCATTGTAGAATGAAATTGCACTTTATCAAGAGAACAGTGACTTCACATGTCACACAGTAAAACGTGTTCTTCCCTCTAGTTGAGATTTAGGTCTCTCAATACAAAATTACTCTCACTATATACAAACGGGATTGCAGCATTATTAAATGTAGGCCAAGTGTTGTACGTCTAGTCACGTGGGAATTTTATTATCACCTTTATAGCTAAAATTCCCTTCTAGGATTCTAAGTACTGAGATTTCACGTATGAAGTGATAGTCACGTACACCAGGTGGTTGGTACCACATCCTTGAATTATAAGTTCGTTCTTTGCTGTCAGCATATATGACAATATACCCCTGGGATAAACCTTACAAGTAGATGAAATTCGCCTCTGAAGAAAGAATTATTGAAACCTTGATTTGACGGTCCAATTTTAGAATTTGACCGATACTTGATAGGATTAAGAGATTCCATGGAATATAATATTTTATCTCTATTATATATTAGGTATTTGACACCGGTCTCAATAGAAATATCATTAAAAGCTTGTTTGGTTGATTCAAAGTCTCAGAAGGAATATTGAATAAGAAACACTGTCAGGCATCATCTTGGGATCGTCAAGAAGCTTGGTGCTTTATACCATAACAGTAGTGAATAGCATTGAAATAGTAAAATAATTGAAAAGTCAGACATTGAAATGACGATTTACATCAGCATATTCTGTGATATTTCTATGAGACGTTCATTTTAATGCACAGGGAAACGTGTGTGTTTCCATTCCATACGTCTCAAATTACGATTAGTTCAACATGAAATGTTCTTCATGTTCCAAACAACGCCTTGTAACATCCTTTCAAATATGGTAGGGAGAGACTGAAACTATACCAGACACGGATGTAGAAAGAGTCTTAATCTTGATTTCAACAGTAGATAAACCATATAGAAAGTAAATATAACTGCCCTGGGGCGACATTTGAAAGTACACCACGGAAAATATCGCTAACATATGACAAATCCACCACACGTGACACCGTGTCCATCGTTAGTAAAGTATACATTTAGTAAGAAGAAATAAGGAGTCGTAACATGGTCATAAGGTAATGGTGTGCCGAGTACTTTGTGCCAGCTAATAGTCCTTTAATATAGGCTAATAGCCAAATTAAGCGCTGTATGACGTTTATGTCCCCTCAAGAACCTTGGCAGTTACGTCTGATGGAAGACTTGTATATCATGAAATAAATCTTAAGAGGGTTTGACAATTTGTCATGCAGGAGGTAGATGCCAGATTGTTAAGATAGTAATTTCCTACGTTTAAGTCATAGCGAGCTATTAGAGTCCTTCAACCTACACCCAACCTAATGGCCAGCTTTCACAAGTCAGATTTTAGAATGTGTCCTTTTCGTATTGATTGTCGTTAACAAGTCGTGTTACAACTTCTATAATGGCCTTAACAATTTATATATATATATATATATATATATATATATATATATATATATATATATATATATATATATATATATATATATATATATATATATATATATATATATATATATATATAGTGCGTGTGTGTGTGTGTGTTGTGTTGCGTGTATGTGTGTGTGGGGGGGGTGTGTGTGCTGTATGTGTGTGTACTGCGAGTGCGTGTGTGTGTTTGCAGGGTGCTGCTGCAGTTTTTATCTTGTATTTCGTTATCTTGAATTCATTCCATACCACTGTAATTTAAATTGGCTTCTCCATTTCTTTCCTGTTCATGTATACAAATGACGTTCTACTCTAATACATTGTTTCTAAGCTATCATTACTAAAGGAACAACCTAGATTATGGTTGTTTCCGCCCTTATATACTTAATTCTAGGTTGAAAGACATTTTTACAGAAATTGTTGATGACATTCTAATCTATTCATTCTATTCGTGGCAGCATGATTTTAGATATCATCTAAGAATCCCTCAGAGGTAAAGAGCAGTAAATGTTACCATGGTTACACACGGAAGAGAGAAGACATGACATACTAAGGTAGGCGAAAACACTGGTGTTATTGACATATGTTGAAGGCAACGTGTTATATGTGACAGTACTGTGATGTATTATTGAGATAGGTTGAAGGTTATATATACATATACATATACTAGAGTAGTGATGTATTACTGAGATAGGTTGAAAGTAACATAAATATACTAGAGTACTGTGATGTACTAGTGAGATAGGTTGAAAGTAACATAAATATACTAGAGTACTGTGATGTACTACTGAGATAGATTGAAAGTAACATAAATATACTAGAGTACTGTGATGTACTATTGAGATAGATTGAAAGTAACATAAATATACTAGAGTACTGTGATGTATTATTGAGATAGGTTGAAAGTAACATAAATATACTAGAGTACTGTGATGTATTACTGAGATAGATTGAAAGTAACATAAATATACTAGAGTACTGTGATGTGTTACTGAGATAGATTGAAAGTAACATAAATATACTAGAGTACTGTGATGTACTACTGAGATAGGTTGAAAGTAACATAAATATACTAGAGTACTGTGATGTATTACTGAGATAGATTGAAAGTAACATAAATATACTAGAGTACTGTGATGTATTATTGAGATAGATTGAAAGTAACATAAATATACTAGAGTACTGTGATGTATTATTGAGATAGATTGAAAGTAACATAAATATACTAGAGTACTGTGATGTATTATTGAGATAGATTGAAAGTAACATAAATATACTAGAGTACTGTGATGTATTACTGAGATAGATTGAAAGTAACATAAATATACTAGAGTACTGTGATGTACTACTGAGATAGATTGAAAGTAACATAAATATACTAGAGTACTGTGATGTATTATTGAGATAGATTGAAAGTAACATAAATATACTAGAGTACTGTGATGTATTATTGAGATAAATTGAAAGTAACATAAATATACTAGAGTACTGTGATGTATTACTGAGATAGGTTGAAAGTAACATAAATATACTAGAGTACTGTGATGTATTACTGAGATAGATTGAAAGTAACATAAATATACTAGAGTAATGGGATGTACTACTGAGATAGATTGAAAGTAACATAAATATACTAGAGTACTGTGATGTACTACTGAGATAGATTGAAAGTAACATAAATATACTACAGCACTGTGATGTGTTACTGAGATAGATTGAAAGTAACATAAATATACTAGAGTACTGTGATGTACTACTGAGATGGATTGAAAGTAACATAAATATACTAGAGTACTGTGATGTATTTCTGAGATAGATTGAAAGTAACATAAATATACTAGAGTACTGTGATGTATTACTGAGATGGATTGAAAGTAACATAAATATACCAGAGTACTGTGATGTATTATTGAGATAGGTTGAAAGTAACATAAATATACTAGAGTACTGTGATGTATTTCTGAGATAGATTGAAAGTAACATAAACATACTAGAGTACTGAGATGTATTACTGAGATAGATTGAAAGTAACATAAATATACTAGAGTACTGTGATGTATTACTGAGATAGATTGAAAGTAACATAAATATACTAGAGTACTGTGATGTACTATTGAGATAGATTGAAAGTAACATAAATATACTAGAGTACTGTGATGTATTACTGAGATAGGTTGAAAGTAACATAAATATACCACAGTACTGTGATGTATTACTGAGATAGGTTGAAAGTAACATAAATATACTAGAGTACTGTGATGTGTTACTGAGATAGATTGAAAGTAACATAAATATACTATTGTACTGTGATGTACTACTGAGATGGATTGAAAGTAACATAAATATACTACAGCACTGTGATGTGTTACTTAGATAGATTGAAAGTGACATAAATATACTATTGTACTGTGATGTATTACTGAGATAAATTGAAAGTAACATAAATATACTACAGTACTGTGATGTGTTATTGAGATAGGTTGAAAGTAACATAAATATACTAGAGTACTGGGATGTGTTACTGAGATAGGTTGAAAGTAACATAAATATACTAGAGTACTGTGATGTATTATTGAGATAGATTGAAAGTAACGTAAATATACTAGAGTACTGGGATGTGTTACTGAGATAGGTTGAAAGTAACATAAATATACTAGAGTACTGGGATGTATTACTGAGATGGATTGAAAGTAACATAAATATACTAGAGTACTGTGATGTACTACTGAGATAGATTGAAAGTAACATAAATATACCACAGTACTGTGATGTATTACTGAGATAGATTGAAAGTAACGTAAATATACTAGAGTACTGGGATGTATTACTGAGATAGATTGAAAGTAACATAAATATACCACAGTACTGTGATGTATTACTGAGATAGATTGAAAGTAACGTAAATATACTAGAGTACTGGGATGTGTTACTGAGATAGGTTGAAAGTAACATAAATATACTAGAGTACTGTGATGTATTACTGAGATAGATTGAAAGTAACATAAATATACTAGAGTACTGTGATGTACTACTGAGATAGATTGAAAGTAACATAAATATACTAGAGTACTGTGATGTATTATTGAGATAGGTTGAAAGTAACATAAATATACCACAGTACTGTGATGTATTACTGAGATAGGTTGAAAGTAACATAAATATACTAGAGTACTGGGATGTACTACTGAGATAGATTGAAAGTAACGTAAATATACTAGAGTACTGGGATGTATTACTGAGATAGATTGAAAGTAACATAAATATACCACAGTACTGTGATGTATTACTGAGATAGATTGAAAGTAACGTAAATATACTAGAGTACTGGGATGTGTTACTGAGATAGGTTGAAAGTAACATAAATATACTAGAGTACTGTGATGTGTTACTTAGATAGATTGAAAGTGACATAAATATACTAGAGTACTGTGATGTATTACTGAGATAGATTGAAAGTAACATAAATATACTAGAGTACTGAGATGTATTACTGAGATAGATTGAAAGTAACATAAATATACTAGAGTACTGTGATGTATTACTGAGATAGATTGAAAGTAACATACATATACTAGAGTACTGTGATGTATTACTGAGATAGGTTGAAAGTAACATAAATATACTAGAGTACTGTGATGTGTTACTGAGATAGATTTAAAGTAACATAAATATACTAGAGTACTGTGATGTATTATTGAGATAGATTGAAAGTAACATAAATATACTAGAGTACTGGGATGTGTTATTGAGATAGATTGAAAGTAACATACATATACTAGAGTACTGTGATGTATTACTGAGATAGATTGAAAGTAACATAAATATACTAGAGTACTGTGATGTATTACTGAGATAGATTGAAAGTAACATACATATACTAGAGTACTGTGATGTATTACTGAGATAGGTTGAAAGTAACATAAATATACTAGAGTACTGTGATGTATTACTGAGATAGATTGAAAGTAACATAAATATACTAGAGTACTGTGATGTACTACTGAGATAGGTTGAAAGTAACATAAATATACTAGAGGACTGTGATGTATTATTGAGATAGATTGAAAGTAACATAAATATACTAGAGTACTGTGATGTATTACTGAGATAGATTGAAAGTAACATAAATATACTAGAGTACTGTGATGTATTATTGAGATAGATTGAAAGTAACATAAATATACTAGAGTACTGTGATGTATTATTGAGATAGATTGAAAGTAACATAAATATACTAGAGTACTGTGATGTATTATTGAGATAGGTTGAAAGTAACATAAATATACTAGAGTACTGTGATGTATTATTGAGATAGATTGAAAGTAACATAAATATACTAGAGTACTGTGATGTATTATTGAGATAGGTTGAAAGTAACATAAATATACTAGAGTACTGTGATGTATTATTGAGATAGATTGAAAGTAACATAAATATACTAGAGTACTGTGATGTGTTATTGAGATAGGTTGAAAGTAACATAAATATACTAGAGTACTGTGATGTATTACTGAGATAGATTGAAAGTAACATAAATATACTAGAGTACTGTGATGTACTACTGAGATAGATTGAAAGTAACATAAATATACTAGAGTACTGTGATGTATTACTGAGATAGATTGAAAGTAACATAAATATACTAGAGTACTGTGATGTACTACTGAGATAGATTGAAAGTAACATAAATATACTAAAGTACTGTGATGTATTACTGAGATAGATTGAAAGTAACATAAATATACTAGAGTACTGTGATGTATTACTGAGATAGATTGAAAGTAACATAAATATACTAGAGTACTGTGATGTACTACTGAGATAGATTGAAAGTAACATAAATATACTAGAGTACTGTGATGTATTACTGAGATAGGTTGAAAGTAACATAAATATACTAGAGTACTGTGATGTATTATTGAGATAGGTTGAAAGTAACATAAATATACTAGAGTACTGTGATGTATTATTGAGATAGATTGAAAGTAACATAAATATACTAGAGTACTGTGATGTGTTATTGAGATAGGTTGAAAGTAACATAAATATACTAGAGTACTGTGATGTATTACTGAGATAGATTGAAAGTAACATAAATATACTAGAGTACTGTGATGTACTACTGAGATAGATTGAAAGTAACATAAATATACTAGAGTACTGTGATGTATTACTGAGATAGATTGAAAGTAACATAAATATACTAGAGTACTGTGATGTACTACTGAGATAGATTGAAAGTAACATAAATATACTAAAGTACTGTGATGTATTACTGAGATAGATTGAAAGTAACATAAATATACTAGAGTACTGTGATGTATTACTGAGATAGATTGAAAGTAACATAAATATACTAGAGTACTGTGATGTACTACTGAGATAGATTGAAAGTAACATAAATATACTAGAGTACTGTGATGTATTACTGAGATAGGTTGAAAGTAACATAAATATACTAGAGTACTGTGATGTACTACTGAGATAGATTGAAAGTAACATAAATATACTAGAGTACTGTGATGTATTACTGAGATAGATTGAAAGTAACATAAATATACTAGAGTACTGTGATGTATTATTGAGATAGGTTGAAAGTAACATAAATATACTAGAGTACTGTGATGTACTACTGAGATAGATTGAAAGTAACATAAATATACTAGAGGACTGTGATGTACTACTGAGATAGATTGAAAGTAACATAAATATACTAGAGTACTGTGATGTATTACTGAGATAGGTTGAAAGTAACATACATAACCTTATTGTCATTCCCTTTAAACATTCATTTACTATACATGGTCGAATAATGTTTAGTAGCAACTGGAGCTCACACCGGGAATTTCTCAAATGTCCTTATGATGTCATTTTGCAGATATCGATAAATGTGGGGGAAAGACCATAGTCTCATTTCCACCTGCGTCTAGTCTAAATAAGATTTAGTATATTGTATGTTTGCATTTTGTTCAGTGAGACATTAGTGCAAAAATGACGTCATGTAACAGACCATGTCACTTTTAAGTGAATAACAAAGATATAAATAACGACTGACGTCTGTGTGGCCATTTCCTCATTATTAATTAATTGACAAAACCCATTACATTATATTCTTTCCGTTCAGGATTCCTTATATCGTTGTTATATCACGTGTAATGGGACTTAAGTATTCGCTTGTCTCTAGTCTGGATGCCAACGTGATATCCAATCAGCTCTGTAACCCCGTCTAAGTCAAACTGACTCAATCATGAACCAAAGATGTTCATGCAAATGAGTATACTCCAAGTGTTATGATGATGTAAACAGTGTATAGTAGCGTGGTCATTGGCAACGTCAATCAACTTGAGTGGATGCCTGTGTTGACGTACATGATTATTTTGTCACTGGTTACTGATAGGTAAGTGGCAGTGTCAATCAACTTGGGTGGATGCTAATGATGTAGACAGTGTATAAGTAGCATACCATATTTGGACATTAGAATTATGTAATTGATTAATAAGACATGATGTTAATGACTGTGTGGGTGGCTGTGGTTGAATCTTAAATTTCATCTCATGCATCTCAGGACGTCATTGAGGTAGACTCAAAGAGAGATCTTAACTTAAGATTCGATGAATGATAACACTACACTAGATTGTCTCTTGACGACCACAACAGCTAAAGTAGCAAAGTCTGTAACAGTTACTAAGGCTGGATATGTGATTTCACTATGCTTCGTTCACTATCAACACAGCGATCCAGTGATGTCGACAACCTAACCCATTTCCGACTAGGAGCAGTAGTGTACACAAATATAATAGTGGTTAAATATGGTAACCAATAAACTTTGGTGTTTTTCTAATTTATTGGTAACCAATCAATGACATCATAAGGATATTTTCATATCTAAATTCCCGGTGAGAGTTTTACCAGTTACTAAATATGATATGATATGTGTCGGTAGTTGGAATGCCATCAATATATCTCAATATCAAACAAAAGTAACCACCAAAAGCCAAATGTTACAAACTGTCCCTTTTTAAAACAAAAGTAACCACCAAAGGCCATACAAGTTGCAGACTGTGTCCCTTTAAACAAAAGTAACCACAAAAAGCCATAAAAGTTACAGACTGTGTCCCTTTAAACAAAAGTAACCACCAAAAGCCATAAAAGTTACAGACTGTGTCCCTTTAAACAAAAGTAACCATCAAAAACCATAAAGTTACAGACACTCCCTTTAAACAAAAGTAACCACCAAAGACCATAAAGTTACAGACTGTGTCCCTTTAAACAAAAGTAACCACCAAAAGGCACAAAAGTTACAGACTGTGTCCCTTAAACAAAAGTAACCACCAGTTACCATAAAAAGTTACAGACTGTGTCCCTTTAAACAAAAGTAACCACCAAAAGCTATAAACGTTACAGACTGTGTCCCTTTTTAAACAAAAGTAACCAAAAGGCACAAAAGTTACAGACTGTGCACCTTTAGTACAGTGTTGCTTGCTGAATCTTAATATGATAATCGGTCAAGGAGATCAAATGTGATAGTCCCATCACCATGATTTCTCTTCAGATATCATCTAATCTAATCTAATCTAATCTAATCTAATCTAATCTAATGTAATATAATATATAATGTAATGTAATGTAATATAATATATAATATAATATAATATAATATAATATAATGTAATGTAATGTAATGTAATGTAATGGAACGCAACGCAACGCAACGCAACACAATATAATATAATATATCTAATCTAATCTAATCTAATCTAATCTAATCTAATCTAATCTAATCTAATCTAATCTAAATATATATATAATTTAGAACGCACCAGACTTCAGAACCATGGTTCTATTCAATGGCTCCAATTGAATATGACAAGGGCCAATCCACACTAAATGAAATCGAAAAGAAATCACAATTTGCACAGACTAATTTAGATTTAGACTGAAATCAAATAGTCAATATTAACCCATCAAAAAACATCAATAATACCATAGATTCACTTGATTTACATAAACTCAGCTAAATATAAAAATCTCAATAGTCCATTAATAATGCAAGAACCCAACCTGAACGCCATCTGTTGATGCCTGTCAAATAATCTCACTTCTTTAAAAATGCAGTCACTTTCACAATACATTGTTATTCAAAATTTTGCCACCAATTCAAATGAAAAATAATTGATAATTTCTTCCTTCTACATATACTATCAAACTCAGCTGACTATATTTTGTAAAGAGTATTTCAACCATTGTCTAATTCCGTACTTAGTGATGATGTTCACTTTGTGTGTGATTCAATCGTGAATACATAACCGTCATTTCAATATTTCTCCACAGTTTACATCAGTTGATAGTTTTATGAAACTCCCCGATTATTTTTTCTTCACTCAGGCGAGAATATAACTAGTAAGATTCCTCGTCGGTACGAGTACTTTATAATGATGATAATGTTAGCTTTTATAAAGTGCTTTCTCACAATGTGTTCAAAGCACTTTACAATAGGGAACTTGCAATCCAGACTGAGCATGCTCAGACGCAAAAGACTATGGGATTATCTGTGGTTATCGTAATATCTAATGTGGAGCTACTGATAAAATTAACCTCCCACAAAGGTCAGGGTGACTATGAATTGATTAATTGTGGTTATAAACAATGTAACATTATTGTTTACAATACTATTTGATTAGTATTTATTATTATATTTCCCATGATGCAACATTCAACATGGTGGATTTTACAAGTTCCCTATTATTATCCTGGAGCTATAGCGGCTCAACGTTTTATACTTCCTCAACTCCTTGGATAGAATACAATCCATTGTAACTTCTGTAAGCACATGGGAAAAAACATTCACATAGCAACCTTTATCATACCAGGTCCCCAACTATACAGCTGGGTTAACTAGGGGTAATATCCTGGTTCAAATGTTGCTCAAAGACTAGCCACTCAGAAAGAAACAGAACCGACAATATGCAGATTCCAAGCTGGCCACTCTAATCTTCAACCATATTGACATAAATATTGGAGAATGATATAATTATATCTCTGTAATCTTAATACAAGAAAAAATGGGATAATAACGGCTAATTGATTCATATTATAAGCACCGCAGAACTAATGAGATAGACATGTGTTTTCGTGATGTAGAATGACCAGGGTATAAATCCCATGTTTTCTGTTTGAACTCCTACACCTTGGCTTGCATGTGGCTGTACAGTTGAAGACTTAAAACCAAAATTGACAACATACTATCTTGACAAGAAATCATCAACTTTGCCTTACCTTTTAACAGACACATAGTTTTTATTTCTTTATCTAAGTTATTTGTTGGAATATGCCATGAATGTTAAAACAGACAGATAAACACTGTCAGCTAACTTGCAATGTGTCGTGCAAAGTTTGGTAGATATACATGTATGTAGTTTGGTTATAGCAGATGGTGGGTTGGTAGATAAGTGAGTGAGTGGGTGAGAGAGTGAGTGTCTGTTTTATTCTACTTCAACGTGTCACCATGTGAATAAAACATCCAATATCAGAAAAGTAAACTATCAATTCAAAACCTCAATACAATACAATACAATACAATACAATACAATACAATACAATACAATACAATACAATACAATACAATACAATATAATACAATACAATACAGTACAATGACTTGCAATCAAACGTACTGTCTACAACATATTGCATGGACGTTAGTTCAAAACCAAGTTTACATCAATATGTCATTATATCAAATACCAATGTCGGCAGGTGTTTTAGCGTTCATATTTCTATTATACACAACTCATCTAAATCATAAATAAATAAATACTAAAACACTTATCTAACCATATATATGTCTGTTTGTCTCGAGTCGTGATGGTCGAATGGTTTAAGTGGCTCGCTCGGAACTTGCAAGTTTCCAGCTGGGGCCTTGACTCTACGAAAAGGCTAAAGTCCTTTGGCAGAATTTTAACTACGCATGTGTCCTGGTCAACCCTCAAGTGTAAATAGGAACTTGGTAGGATAAAGATTACTTTGTGAAGGATTTAATCCTGTGCACTTTAAGAAACAGCACGAATAGTGTGTTTTCCAGGGAGTTGAGGAAGTATATAGGGTCGTTATGTCGTCATAGATACAACTGTGTTGAGGAAATAATTGAACAGAGAAGAGTAGTAAACAACTCTGCCTTATCATTCACTCTCTTTATCTCACTGTCATCCTTCCTGTCTCTGTGCCCCTCTATATATATGTATGTATGTATGTATGTATGTATGTATGTATGTATGTATGTATGTATGTATGTATGTGTGTGTGTGTGTGCGTGCGTGCGTACGTGCGTGCGTGCGTGCGTGCGTATGTATGTATGTATGTATGTATGTATGTATGTATGTGTGTATATGTCTGTCTTTATGTACCTCTGTCTGTTCCTCTGTCTCTATCTGTCGCAATCTCGATGTTGTGTCTGTCTGTCTGTCTGTCTGTCTGTCTGTCTGTCTGACTATCTGTCTGTCCGTCCATCCGTCCGTCTGTTCGTCCATCCGTCTCTCTCTCTCTCTCTCTCTCTCTCTCTCTCTCTCTCTCTCTCTCTCTCTCTCTCCCTCTCTCCCTCTCTCTCTCTCTCTCTCTCTCTCTCTCTCTCTCTCTCTCTCTCTCTCTCTCTCTCTCTCGCTCTCATCGATCGAATACAAAAGAGTCAAAGTTTTTATTTTAAAATGCGTTTTACATGATATTATCTAGTTTCCTTGGATTTTATATTATATAACCCCTAAGCTAGTTTGCATATAAATTGCATTATTTGCATATTTACCTTTATGTTAAATAAGTAATATAGTTTGCATATCAATGATATGATTTGCATAAAGAAACTATAGCTGAGTAATTTTTTGAATATCAATAATATGATTTGCATGTTGACTCTGAAGTCTGAATTCATTATATCAGGAAATAGTGAATTAACACACGATAGAATGGCTTCAAAATTTAACTGGTACTACTTAAAACCTTATACAAAGATGTCAGTTTACGTTTGGCAGAATACCTTGTGTGACTCGCTCTTTTGACTTTTAACTTTGATGTCGTGCGGTGTGTATTTAACTGAGTGGCTAGATTGCGATTAGCCCATCGAACTAGTATACATTATAAAACAAAGATAAGTTTTGTCTCTGAGTAGATAAGAGAACATGACATCACTGACATAAAGCCATTTCCTGATACATGATTAGACGGTAACTTGATAAGATTGAGTAATATAACATGATTGCATATTCTATAGATTTTTCTTTATCAAACGTCCTTTTTATCTCTCTTTTCTCTTTGAAGCATAGCGGTACGTTTTACCAATAGAAAAAAAATAGAATGTCATCGAACTCATTTGTCGTTTATACACTAGTGTATGTGGCTTAATATCTTATTTTGACTGAGATGATGGGAAAAGGACTTAGGAAGTATATGTCCACAGTTTACATTGTACAAACAGAATTCCCCTACGCTGCTTAGTTTAAAAGTTAATAAGCCGATGTCATTAGCTTCACATGAATGTATTAATGCTAATGCTTTAGAAACTTTGATCGATATGTTAGAGGTAGAATATCAAGCCTTGCTCAAATCAATCACTTCATTCTAATCCTATTCAGTCCTATTTTAATACCACATTTTTCCTCTAATAACATAACCACAGCAGTAACGTTTCATTTTCGACAACATTTTATTTTTTTAAATCTACTACTTGACAGTCTGTCTGTTTTGACTCTGCTTGTATTATCCTCCTGTGAGTTCGTAGCTGCCTTTGACAAGCATTGTTAGATAGTTTACTTCTCCCTGATTCCATCTCTGTTAACGTAGAATTTCCCCCAGGAAATGAAAATCTTAAACCTTTCCTGTCACTTTAAAACTCAACCCATCTCAAGAAACAAATAAGTGGTCACTAAGCAACATTTTAAAATAGAGTTCAAAATAATACCAAATTCAGCCATTTTAGAATCCATTATGGTTGACGAATACTGGGTTAATTAACTCTCTGAGAAAGTAAAAGATTATTGATGTCTTTGAAAACAAGACGGTCAACCCCGAAACTTCTTTATTATTTCAAAACACCGTAAACAAACTTTCATATTATACTAGTGCATAACGGGTCATTTTAATTGAAAAGTAATTTACTATGTGGGGGAGGCTGAAAACGTCAGGTGACAGAGAACCTAGGAAACGTGTATGCCGTTGACGTTTAGAATTATGAAACATTGTTATCGACATTACCTACCTACTATATACTAGGGGTGTTCATTGCATGACTTTCCTACTTGACTTACAATGAAATAGTCAGAGGACACTGTCCGTAGGCTAGTGTTACTTTGCATATATAATTACATTGAATATGTACCAGTTAATTCCCTAGATAGATTACTTCTGAAGTACATGACACTAAAAAAAGGAATTCCTTGAGGATATTACTATATTAGCCACTGTAGACTAGGAACACAAAACTGTCGAATATTTCGAATTAGTTTAGTTTAGTTTAGTTTATTTCAGTAAAACAACAAGATCGACAGTACAGATACAAATAAAAACTGGTGCAAATTGTTGAATTACTTGGATAACCCACAAAGTCAAAGACTTGTTTCCAGTGGGGTCCATAATTCAGAGTTGTGTTGATGATGGATTGTATCGACGTATGTATTCCTACATGTGTATATCTTGTACACATGTAAATATCTTTGTATATCTTGTACACATGTAAATATATTTGTATATCTTGTACACGTGTCATTGTATATAATGTACACGTGTATATTTTAACTGTTTTATATTTCTACCTCCGTATATTTGTGCACATGTAGAAATATACACATGCATGACTAGACCCACGTAGTAATATATACATGTAAAAATAACCACATGGAGCAATATATACACAAGAAAGTAATTTAGAAATATATATACACAAGAAGAAATATATATACACAAGAAGAAATATATATACACAAGAAGAAATATATATACACAAGAAGAAATATATATACACAAGAAGAAATATATATACACAAGAAGAAATATATATACACAAGAAAACCACGTAGAAATATATAATATACATATAGAAATATACACTTGAAGAAATATATACGTGTACAGCTACATGTATACACATATGGATATACACACATGTTGAAATATACTCATGTAGTATTAAAGTATAGAAATGAACACAGATAGAAAATACCTCACCTAAGGGTTTTGTCACTTCTCGTCACCCCTAGGTCACTCGTGTTTTCCTTGGCAGAACGAAGAAACATATTGGGGAATAATGTCTAAATATTTTGTCGTGTGCGTTTTCCTAAATTGTAATATTTCTATATTGTGTATATCTCTGCATATATATATATCCTCAGTTGTTCATTAGTTTGGTATCCTATTCTATTATCCTATAACTATGTATATTAGCTATATACAACTCTTTCCTTGTTTAATTGCCCAACATGTTACATCTTTTTTCCGATTTCTGATAATAAATACCCTTTCCTACTATTACCCACCTACAATCCGATTATCGTTTAACACTGAACATAAATTGACTTGATTAGTAACCCTCTAAGGTAGATTAGTATCCCTCTAAGGTAGATTATAGATTGGACGAGACTTGAATGATAATACCACATACACCTAATTGTTTCAGTACTTTAACTTTCCTCACAATGAATACATACATACATACATACATACATACATACATACATACATACATACATACATACATACATACATACATACATACGTACATACGTACATACGTACGTACGTACGTACGTGTACGTGCGTGTGTGCGGGCGGGCAGAGGGGGGCGGGGGGCGTGCGTGCGTGCGTGCGTGCGTACGTACGTACGTACGTACGTATGTATGTATGTATGTATGTATGTATGTAAGCATTGACTACATTTGCCATATTATATTGATAACCATCGACCTAACCTTTAAATCAGTCTAAACCTAATTTCTATAACTGAATTGAACTCATAATGATAATCTATATGTGGTCACTAATCTACCTAGTAATACTGTACTATACAATAAATAGAAAGACCTATTCTAATCTTTTAAACGGTCAATTATATATAACGCCTACTTAGCTACTACAGTTATCTCATGTGTGCTCCTATTCTATTCACTGTATTGTTTGCTACATGCTACATCGCACAAATACATACGTCGTGACTGCACAGAATTACGATTTCAATTATTTTGTCTGGTCTGATATATACCAAATCAGCAATATGTTATGCTATCAAGTACATACAGGACGCGTATGCATGCCATGGACACAAACTGAAACACGATACATGCTATATTTCATATACATCAGACAGAGAGATTGACAGACAGACAGACAGACAGACAGACAGACAGACAGACAGACAGACAGACAGACAGACAGACAGACAGACAGACAGGTATAAATGAAGGAATATTACGTGACATTCTTTCTTCTAATTTAATTTTACAATACTTATATTATTCAATCTACTGATATTTATTTATGATATTAATAAAATTAAATAATAATTATCGACTTATATAACCTACATATTTCTGAACTTAGTCCATCTCTTTGGCAATTTGCATAAAATGATTTGGTAATATAGTCTTGACGTCATGGTGACAGTAATATGTTTCTAATGATAGGAGATTGTTTACCCAGTCACGAATTACGAATAAGCCATCCAGTAAAATCATGATGTATGCAGACTGTATTGGATAACCAATGAAAACTGCTAACCTTTATTCAAAAATCTCTTGGAGATCAAAAGAACTGGTGAATATGCTACCACTTCTGTGTAGTATTATACCTGACAATCCATGGTAAATGGTTGTTGAGAGTATGGCCTTAAGTTGACGTCACCATTTATAGTTAAAATGAGAATAGTTCGTTGGAATATACAACTAGACTGTATAGAGACACGTGTCTGTAGCTGGTAGAGTGAAACCATACGTCGTATCCTACAGACTAGACAGAAGCGTGTGTATAACATATACATTTCGTATCCTACAGACTAGACAGAAGGCTTCTGTAACATAAACATTTATGATCAAAACCAATCATTTAGATACTAAGTAATTGAGACCGTTGTTTTATTTCAGAGATAACAGTAATTTTATCACTGAATACAGGAGGAGAATCTTGCAAAATTACAGAATGTAAACAAAACTCTTTCCGTTACAACCCTGCTGTGTTCAATAGTAGCAGTTCTACCATTAGAAAAGCATCGACTTTTATAATACATCGTAAATGTATATTGTTCACTTCACAGTCTTCTTGCAAATTATTCTTGTACACACACACACACACACACAGACACACACACACACACACACACACACACACACACACACACACACACACACACAATGAAAGATCGTTACAATAGGTAATTGGTGGATGTCAATCAATTTGTTTAACGCCAAAGTCAAACCCGACTTAACGTTATATGACGATATAGAATTCTACATGATGTTGACCTCATTCGGCACAGATACGTCATTAGGTATATTATGTCGAAAATACAGTGCCCGCAAGCTAAGCATATTGTTTACTATATAGACGTAGACAGATCTAATGTCTATGTAAACAAAGAAACCACATTTGCCTCCATAGTTATTTTTGATTGTAGTGACAACGACTTTGTGTTGATGACTTTCATAATCCTAGCCTCGGTTACCCAGACTCCACTGCTTCCACTAGTGTAATTGATGTATTCCCACCAGACTCTGTGGGGCAGGTAGACATTAGAGGAGTCTGGGTAACTGAAACTATCATCATCCTAGTTGATGTAATTGAAACCATGAACTTTACATGACAAACACTCTCCCTGGTCATTATGTGATATATGTCACTGCAAAGTTGTTACATACCAGTAATTATCTAAAAGAGTGAAAGTTACTGCCTGAAATAAATCTGTGTGATTACAATCAAAGATATACTTTATTGAATAGGATGCCTTCTACAATCATATATAGTCATTGATGCAGTGCAGACATAAAAGTTTCCCATCTACACTGTTTGTGTTTGTCTAATTTCATTTAGTTGTGGAATGGTCGGGGTCCTCTATTTTGATTGGTTGGTTGACTAACGCGTAATTTATGGTACCTCACTCGTCATTAGGATAGGGGGAGTGCTTGTCATTGACACTACTGATTTTAAGGGTGGGTAAGTGTCCCGTTGCACTGTGAGACGACACAGTTACTACAGCTCTTATAAATCGCCCCTCATGCATAATCGTATTTGATTAGTCAATCACTGCTTAGAGTAGATAGTTGCTCACATCTACAGAACAAACGCTAGGCTTAGCTTACCGCCGCTGTATATGTAGAAACAACAACAACAACAACAACAACAACAACAACAACAACAACAACAACAAAGAATAGAGCGGGAAAGAATAGCTGAAGAGCCGAACACCTTGAAATACGATATGATACAATACGATGTCATTGTGTATGTTGCAAAATATGTACTGTGTATATTATTAGTTCGATTTCAAGAGAATTTCGTCAACAATTCTTCGCAATTTTAGTGTACACTGTTCTATCATCGGAACAGAGGTTTTCGAAAAGGTTCCAATATACAGCTCAATGCGAACCGTTCAATAAAGCACAGACAAGTAAGACAAATAAAGGTACACACCTTTCAAGATTGTGTAGACTTGTAAGGTTAAGAATCAGCTGTATAGATTGTATAGATTGTACCTAGTACAATATTGACCTATGGTGAGCCATGTAAAGTAGACATGTATATATGATTACAAAAGAAACCAAATATTACTTCTTAATCATTAATCGATCTAAATGGATTGATACATCATCAAATACAAATAATTTAATATATATATCAGTTGTAAATAGCTATTTTGCAATTTATTTTATTTATGTCGGTTGATTCATTTGTAACGTAGATTAGTGGATGTGTATTACATCAAATGTACACGAATTAAACTATGCCTACTATTATATTTTTGTTTGCACGCGTTTGTGATATATTCAGTCACCCGACTTCTAGATTTGATTGTTTCGTACAGATCATCTGGAAAACACTACTATATCAGATTCAAAACTGTGTATGTTACTAATCATCGAAAGAAAAGTTGTAAACTCTCGCCAAAATACTGCTTTTACCTCCAACGCGGCAAATAATTCTAAACGGCGAAATATACTGAGAGAAGATAACGAGTCAAGAACAATTTCGTGAAACAAAGTAATATCAAATATTACAAAATCTGTCTTGAGAAACTGAAGTCGTCACAACTCCTTGGAAGAACTATTTTCTCCCTCACTCTTATTGTGTAATGTAGAAAAGAACTATTAGATATAACGTACAAAGTGTACAGCAAAAGGCTATAAAAGACTGTAGATCGTAGCCCACTGAAGGTGAGCCTGGGGTCGAGCTGAAGAAAAGCATCTTACCTTAGCTTCAAGTGTATTGAAAATAATCCAACAAGAATTAATCGACTGGCTGGAACCTACGGTGAATTTCGTTGTCTTTTAGCTAATATTGCATTCCAAGTACGCATGTCTGTCTCCGATAAAGCAACTTGACCTAAAACGAGTCGAGTAATCATAGATGTGACGAACGAGGATATATGTTCAGTCGATTTGTCGTCTCTCTATATAATCATGATGGCGGTGTGGGATCTTTGGACGATTCCATGTATGCTTCGAAGGGGTGATACAAGGCTAGCGTAGCGTGGATATATATATATATATATATATATATATATATATATATATATATATATATATATATATATATATATATATATATATATATATATATATATATATATATATATATATACACTAAGCAGTTTCATTTGAACATATATATTATAATGAACAGCTAGACGTTTCGCTCAGGTTTTGCAGAGCTGCGTCAGTAGGCCCAATCCATCCTACTAGTTATCGCTTGTGTGTACACATACACATGTACATCTCTCTCTCTCTCTCTCTCTCTCTCTCTCTCTCTCTCTCTCTCTCTCTCTCTCTCTCTCTCTCTCTCTCTCTCTCTCTCTCTCTCTCTCTCTCTCTCTCTCTCTCTCTGCCTCTCTATCTCTCTGTCTCTGTCTCTGCCTCTCTCTATCTCTCTCTGTCTCTATCTCTCTCTGCCTCTCTCTCTCTCTCTCTGTCTCTCTCTCTTTCTCTCTCTCTCTCTCCATCGTATACCTTTGTACTGTAGCACTTGATTCCTAGTCAATAAAAAGATATTTTAATCTGACATAACACAGACTAGCCATCCCACAGATGTCGTCATAATATCGTCTCCATGGAAACAATCGAAGCGCCCAAGAGCTGTCTCTTGCAGAGAGATAGTAATATTGTAATCGTCGTATAGAAAGATGACACTTACTTTGGCCGAGTTAGACCTCGATCTTAAGGGCATGTCGAGTTAAAAGACGTAAATGTTATCTAAATAGACTTATATATGTATCATGATTTATCAATTGTACATAAAAGGTTTCATTTTTCGTCCAAGTCTTAGTATTGTGCTTTCACGGACGAACTTTGATTCATGCGTTGTGTTCGATTTTTTTAGCGACAGAGACAGACAAATAATCTGTATTTTTTATTACATTGTATTATTATTTTTCTTTAGGGCTACTCCGACCAGAATTAGAAATCAACGTGTGATGGCTGTTTTTGACATTATGACTGATTTGAAATGATGGCTACATGCAATAGAGGTGACATTCAACACAAAGGTATATAATATATTTAACAATAACAATAACAATGATAATAATACTAATAATAATACGATATGTCAAGAGAAATCTACAAAACAAAATCACGCGAAAATAATGGCGCTACATTGTAACAAGTCGTGATGTCAATTTCATTGTACAGAAAGGTGACACTTCCCCAAACGGGACTTTAATGGGGTTTTTTATCAATAGCATTAACTGTGATCTTTTGACGTTATGGCCTTTCATTGCGTCTTTTGTTGAGTTTTTTTGTTTGGTTCAAGATAGGACATAAAGAAAGAGGAAAAATCAAGATAAATATAAAGAATCTACGCAATATAACAAGCATGTCACGTAGGTGGTATGTGTTTTATTTATCTCTGTTGGGTCGACACATCTCTACCCAGTAGGAATTTTGTGCTGCCATGGCAACTAAAGACTCGCTTAGAAGCGTCTTTTAATAAAAATGAAACGAGAACGAGGTTGTAAATGGAATACGGGAAGTGTACTAAACACTGGAAGTGAAGTATTGACCCTGGAATGATCTATCTGACCTAATATCTGGAATAACCACAGCATCTTACCATCGAAGAATGAACATTTTAAAATACATTTTGTATGTTTGTTATCACTTTCTTTTCTCCATCGTTATTATAATATTGCACCATATGTTTTTGGGGTGATTTATCTGTTTCACTAGCGTATATGTGATATATTTATATAACTCAGCATCATGACTGGTTAATTTGTCAGATGCGAGTTTTATTTTCAGTTTGTTAGCCACGGGTGGCTGGTAGGTAGGTCGGTAGGTCGGTTGGTTGGTTAGCTACAGACTGTATACATATTGAGAACTCTAGTGATTTTTCGTCACATTCTTTGTCCACTTGTATAAATAATTTATTTTTCATTTACGCGTAATACTCGGCCATTCCAAGTCGCGATTCTCGATTCATGAAAATATAAAAATCCGAATCTTAATACTGTACAGGAACACGAAGAGACCGATTGGTGGCGCTCTTCGTTAAGTGATTGGTGGAATCGGGTCACCAATGCATGAGGATAGTAAACTGTGAACACTGCATATATGTTCCACTTTAATATACTCGTACGGACTAAATTACTTTAATCAAATTTAGTAATTTTGTAAATTGTATGCAGATCTTGGCGATATTGATAAAGAAGATAACAAAAACAGTCTTCTTGTATTATGAATGTCAGAAGAGACAGATGTGGTATAAGCCACTGGTAAAATCGCGGGAGAAAATCATCTCCGATCCAAAGGGAATGCCAGTGTTCTGTCGGATTCTCGCGCTTTATCATGGAATCTTCATAGATAATAGAGTGAAGAAAGCAAATTCTGCCATGGGCCTTTTGAAAAGAAATATCTGCACCCAGATAAACACATGTTCTTGCTTATCAGCCAATCAATCGTTCGACCAACATTTGAACAACAGCGTAACAATTATACGTGGAATTCAAACGCGGAAAAAACCTCCAGACTTGACAACCTAATAGAAAATGCGAAACACCTTGTTGCAAAAAAAACATAAATTTTCAAAAATTCCTTTTCCTCCAGAACAATCATTGATTGGAACGTAATGCCCCCCCCCCCACCCTTTGTCATTGAATCACCTTTGATATCATCTTTCAAGACATGACTTAGGAATGATTTGAAATCAGTAGTATTCCTAACTTAACCCTTGACCCCATTGGCATGGTACTCCTAAGGAGGCAATGTCATGTACTAATATTCAGATGTAAGTGCCCGCATATTTTTGAGAATAGAACGATCTAGAGGTGAAGTACCACAAAATGGTTTGTTCTGCAGAACCCGACTGACCCTTACTTTATTTTGGATTCAAATATCGAATAACAAATAAAAAAAACTAATGCCCTCTGTTGACGAGGTCAGAAGTACAAAGGGTCACTGATAAAATAGTGACGTCACAAGCGCTATGATGGCAAAACTTTCCATTCATTACGGAATTCAGGTCATTTGATATGACACTTAAACGATTCACACTGACAGTATCCTTCTAACTTCAAATAACATTTGTAAGTCATCCAAACTGTTAAGAGTCTGATTATTAATCACATAAAACAAACTCACAGTTACTTTTTTTTCTGAAATACTCAACCTACAAAAGAGACCGACCCAAAAACTCAAACCTACAAAAAAGACCGACCCAAAAACTCAAACCAACAAAACTGACCCAACAGTCAAAAGGTATTATTGATGCGAAACAATTAAATAGAATAGATAGAAGTAAGTCACAAAAGAGCAAAAGTGCCTATTCTGGTTTTAAGTAAGTGAGAAAGTCGTCCAAGAATATTTTCATTATCTTACGATAGTGGATGTCTTCATGAACAATTTAATTACAATGTAAACCATGCCACCTGAAACAGAAGTTGTTTGACTCGACTGAAATCTGACTAACATTGCTACATTTTATCGTCTGAGTTTACTAACATTGCTACATTTTATCGTCTGACTCGACAAAAACTTACTAACATTGCTACATTTTATCGTGTGACTCGACTGAAATCTTACTAACATTACTACATTTTATCGTCTGACTTTACTGACATTGCTACATTTTATCGTCTGACTCGACAAAACTTACTAACATTGCTAAATTTTATCGTCTGACTCGACTGAAATCTTACTAACATTGCTACATTTTATCGTCTGACTCGACAAAACTTACTAACATTGCTACATTTTATCGTCTGACTTGACTGAAATCTTACTAATTTTGCTACATTTTATCGTCTGACTTGACAGAATGTTTATTGACATTGCTACATTTTATCGTCTGACTTGACAGAATGTTTACTGACATTGCTACATTTTACCGTCTTGCTCGACTTGAATCTTAACTAACATTGTTACATTTTATCGTCTGACTTGACAGAATGTTTACTGACATTTTTACCCTTTCTTTATGTGAGGTATTATTATCCTCAACCATATAACAATTGTTAATTGTTATTTGGCATCGATCTGTATCTGTGACCGTCTCATCTCCACTTGTAATATATTACTGCATATTACTCATACCAATGCTTTTAAGAGCGTCTTTCAATTTACAAGAAGTCATTTGCCCCAATGCCACAGGACTAATACGCAATTCTACTGCAGTCTGCAAAGTAGATATCAGTATCTGACATATCTTATTTCTTAGTCATTATTCACTTGTAAAGACTCCATGGGTAACCGAGCTGAGACCCCAGCTAATAGTAGCAATTTTCGTCAACAAGTCTGTAATACCCACAGGGTCCATGAAGAGATGTACAATATAATAGCGATGGTATTAGTATCACCCTCGTTAAATCAGAGTAAAGGGGGACAATAGCGAGGCTGATTTCATTAGACGCATTACCTCTATTAAAGGGGGACTCAATAGAGTCACTTTCACCGATTCTACATCAAGAACCCTTACTAAAGTAGAGTCAAATAGAGGCGAACCTAGCTTAGAAGAGACATGCACACTGGGAAGGGGCATTTTGGTAAACAACAAAGTTAGGAGCTCCATAAATCTTGAAACGATAGCCTCGGCATTGTTTCAGCATTTTACTTCCCAGAATGCATTGTCCCAGTTTACAGCAGGACTCTTCTTTAAAACATAGACAAGTAAGAAGGCAAGTTTCTTATTTGTCTGTGTTTAAAGTCAGATTAGCTAATTTGTATAACTCTAAACTCTTTTCATACTAGTATACACGTAGGAGTCATGAAATGAAAACTCATGTGACGAATGATCGTATTGGGCTAGACATTGTAGTTCTGAGTGGAGGGGGTGGTCTACATGGATATCCGATTCGGATGAATATTTTGAGGGGTTGAAATAGAGGAAAGCGAAATCAGACACACCCGATAGTTCAAGCTGCATGAAACCGTTCTCCTCGCTAATGTGCGTATTCATGGAACGCCATCCCATAATATGTTTGTTTTTTACAAATCATACCGTATGGTGACTCTGAAAGTCATATTGAGAAAACTCACAATTGTTCAACATCACTGAACCTGAACACCAACAGCGATGACGGATCATCTTGTTTCCATGGCAATTTTAAAAGTATGTCGTTTACTCATTAGTAATCAAGTATGATTCAATTTATTGTCGTTTCTAAATCATCCATATCGCTTTGCCATGGTGACGTCACTAATTGATAACAACGATTTGATATTGATCCTGCCAATGAAGTTTGTGTTTTTAAGGACACTTCATATAACGTCAATGCCATTAATTAGTTATATGGATATATACGATAAACTCTGCCATTAAAATGTTAACATTTCCCATTGATACTACAAACTTTCTACACGAAGCATTTAATCGCAGGAAAACCTTTATTTATAATTAAAACGTATGTGATATTTTTTTATTTTTTTATTTATGTATTTTGAAATTTCTTTTTCTGTCCTATAAGCCAGAGGGCTGGATGTGGCTCTTTTGTTTGTAAATCTTACTTAAGCATTGTATAATTTAAATAAGTCCACATAGGACACCTTAATAAACAATAACATAACATAACATAACATAACATAACATAACATAACATAACATAACATAACATAACATAACATAACATAACATAACATAACATAACATAACATAACATAACATAACATATAAGATGAAGATTTCTTTTAGAAAGCAAGAGTTCACTTGTTTCACAATCTTTTCTCTGTTGGCTTTCTGTTGTGATTTCTTTTGTATCTAAGCTGTTATGCATCAAACCAGTTGTCTCAAAGAAGTACTATTACTTGGTAATCATCAATATGTTACGATGGTGTGTATGGTTGTCAAGTTAAGGTTGTTGACTGTAAGGTTTCCATAGTAGTATCAAGTTAAGGTTATTGATTGTAAGGTTTCCATAGTAGTATCAAGTTAAGGTTATTGATTGTAAGGTTTCCATAGTAGTATCAAGTTAAGGTTGTTGATTGTAAGGTTTCCATAGTAGTATCGAGTTAAGGTTGTTGATTGTAAGGTTTCCATAGTAGTATCAAGTTAAGGTTATTGATTGTAAGGTTTCCATGGTAGTATCAAGTTAAGGTTGTTGATTGTAAGGTTTCCATAGTAGTATCAAGTTAAGGTTGTTGATTGTAAGGTTTCCATAGTAGTATCGAGTTAAGGTTGTATATTGTAAGGTTTCCATAGTAGTATCAAGTTAAGGTTGTTGATTGTAAGGTTCCCATAGCAGTATCAAGTTAAGGTTGTTGATTGTAAGGTTCCCATAGTAGTATCAAGTTAAGGTTGTATATTGTAAGGTTTCCATAGTAGTATCAAGTTAAGGTTGTTGATTATAAGGTTTCCATAGTAGTATCAAGTTAAGGTTGTTGATTATAAGGTTTCCATAGTAGTATCAAGTTAAGGTTGTTGATTGTAAGGTTTCCATAGTAGTATCAAGTTAAGGTTGTTGATTGTAAGGTTTCCATAGTAGTATCAAGTTAAGGTTGTTGATTGTAAGGTTTCCATAGTAGTATCAAGTTAAGGTTATTGATTGTAAGGTTTCCATAGTAGTATCAAGTTAAGGTTGTTGATTGTAAGGTTTCCACAGTAGTATCAAGTTAAGGTTGTTGATTGTAAGGTTTCCACAGTAGTATCAAGTTAAGGTTGTTGATTGTAAGGTTTCCATAGTAGTATCAAGTTAAGGTTGTTGATTGTAAGGTTTCCATAGTAGTATCAAGTTAAGGTTGTTGATTGTAAGGTTTCCATAGTAGTATCAAGTTAAGGTTGTTGATTGTAAGGTTTCCACAGTAGTATCAAGTTAAGGTTGTTGATTGTAAGGTTTCCACAGTAGTATCAAGTTAAGGTTGTTGATTGTAAGGTTTCCACAGTAAGCTTACTGTAGTACAGTTAAGATATTGCACCAATTCGAAATATATATTTTTTGTCTTTGAGGCTTTGGAATATAAGTAACTTATGGTAACCTTGTTTCTCACTGCATACCAGACATACAAACCAAGTGTCAGTAGTGTTACTGGCTGACTAATGAAATACAATAAATCAACCTTTTTCTAAGCGTATTTCTTCATGGAAAAGACGTTTTTATGTACAACTGAGGTGCTGTGTGTGCACGTATGTCTGCGAGGGTCTGACTTTCTGGTTTTCAAGTTCTGTTGTAAAAGTTATAAGTTACCCGAAGATATCTGATCAGTGAGTTTGTTAATGCAGATTTGTAACAGTAGAGTTTCTGCCTTCAAAAGAAGCGAAAGCATATATTTCTATGGTAATAATTCTATACGGGAAAATATATATTCTTGAATGTTTATTGATTTCTCCCTTAACTCTGATTTTCTTTTCCATAGAAGAGTTTTCCATGCTATCTTTCTAATCAATCGGGAAGACATAGCGAAAGTTCCATTTATATGCAATGTTCAAATTAAAGCTTATCGTTCGAGACAATCTCTATGTAACAAGATAAATCTGCAAGTCAGCCTCACAGGACACGACGACTTCTCTCATCGGTCTAGCGTTCACTCCATACCACGGCCTCAGAAAATTCCGACCAAGACATTATCATGCGCTCTTGCGGTACACGTTCTTAGACTAAGAGAAAACGTGCCAAGTCGCACGTGTATAATCACGTGATATTCTAGGTGGTCGTGCTATCAATGCTTTAAATTTTAAGTTGACTGGCTTGTGTTGATTCCATGTGATGTAATATGATTTGATGTATGATATTTACAGACAAAGTAAGCATATGTTTCCAGTAGGCATGGCAACCTACTTTCATGTGAATTTCAGAACATAACACAAACTGCACGAACTTCTGACTAATAGTCAGACATTTCATAATCTATATATTAACCCTGGCAGTCAGCTCTTATATATACAACCATCCTTCAAGATCTATCAAACAACCTTTAGCTATTATCGATTTCCTTGCAAACTAGACGATAAACCCATACATTGCTGTTATTACATGTATTTTAAAGGACCAGGAGCAAGCTTTCATACGGCCGGGTTTAGAGAAATGTTTTATTTTATAGCTTGTAATTTCCCCAAGACGTTCTACGAGTATAAAGAACAGCAGGAATATATTTTAGATCTGTTACAGCTGAACTTAAAACTGTGCCGAAAGTTTAAAAAAAAATATTTTCCTGTAAATCTCTCCGAATCGAAATTCTCTAACGAAACATTCGATCAGCACCATTTTCTAGTGTTCACACTTCAACTTGGACAGTGTCATATATCATATATATAGCTTATACTATTTCAAGTGTTTTCTGTCACGAAGTCCTTGCCAACATCTGTCACCGATTTCTGTTTTTTTCCAAAACAGGAAGTGGCCCTTTTAGTTAGTGGGTGACATGGACACACTTAGATGTTTTGACGTAGTTAGAAACAGGTAACTAAGATAAACATACTTTAAATAATTTATTTAAATCTGTATGCCTTAGATACGTCAGACAAACAATAGCCATTTCATATAGGAAAACATATTGTAATTCTTGTCGCATAGAAACATTACTGATTTTGATATGTAATTATTCAGTCATTCATGTTTGTCAGTGCTTACATGTTTTGTTGTTTTATTGTGTTATTGTTTCTGTGCTGGCATCCAAAGGGCTGAACTTATACGTGCACGAGTCTGTTCCCCCTCCCGCTCCATCTCCCGAAATGATCTGATACAAAAACTACAGTACAATATTGACGGTGCCCATAACTAGATGGGTAAAGATTTGGTGAAATGAAACACTCATCTCTCTATTGTTCTGATGGCAAGAAATGGCCTCAGTTATAAGACACTAAACCATTTACAAAATATATGAAATGATAACCTACAAAAGATCCGTCAATTGCTAAACAAATGTCAGATCAGTTAAATCATTATAGTGAACTAGGAATGAAAGACTTGAGATTTTATTTAAAAAGTCATTCTGCTGTAAACTTGTACATAAACGGTTTGAATTTATAATAGCATAAGACCTATGATTTGGTAGATAAATATATAATACGATAGGCCTTATGATTTGGTAGATTAATGTATAAAACGACAGGCCTTATGACTTGGTAGATTAATATATAATACTATATGCCTTATGACTTGGTAGATTAATGTATAATACTATAGGCCTTATGATTTGGTAGATTAATGTATAATACTATAGGCCTTATGATTTTGTAGATTGATATGTAATACTATAGGTCTTATTATTTGGTAGATTAATGTATAATACTATAAGCCTTATGATTTGGTAGATTAATATATAATACGATAGACCCTGTGATTTGGTAGATTAATATGTAAAACTATAGGCCTTATAATTTGGTAGATTAATATGTAAAACTATAGACCTTATGATTTTGTAGATTGATATATAATACTATAGACCCTATGATTAGGTAGATTAATGTATAATACTATAGACCCTGTGATTTGGTAGATTAAGATATAATACTATAGACCCTATGATTTGGTAGATTAATGTATAATACTATAGGCCTTATGATTTGGTAGATTAATGTATAATACTATAGGCCTTATGATTTGGTAGATTAATATATGATACGATAGACCTTATGATTTGGTAGATTAATATATAATACTATAGACCTTATGATTTGGTAGATTAATGTATAATACTATAGACCTTATGATTTGGTAGAGTAATGTATAATACTGTAAGCCTTATGATTTGGTAGATTAATATATAATACGATAGACCCTGTGATTTGGTAGATTAATATGTAAAACTATAGACCTTATAATTTGGTAGATTAATATGTAAAACTATAGACCTTATAATTTGGTAGATTAATATGTAAAACTATAGACCTTATGATTTGGTAGATTAATATATAATACTATAGACCCTATGATTTGGTAGATTAATATATAATACTATATGCCTTATGATTTGGTAGATTAATATATAATACGATAGACCCTATGATTAGGTAGATTAATGTATAATACTATAGACCCTGTGATTTGGTAGATTAATATATAATAC